>NW_021604563.1:17595189-17711386 GCF_004785775.1 Grammomys surdaster
CCCTCTCCCTCTCCCTCTCCCTCTCCCTCTCCCTCTCTCTCTCTTTCACACACACACACATATAAACAGAAAATGAAATACTATTCAGCAATAAAAGAAAGTCTTATCTTTTGTAACAACATGGCTATGACTAAACATAATTATGTTAACTGAGATAAATCTAACAATGAATGACAAACATTTGATTTCACTCATATGTGGAATCCAAGAAAATGTATCATATATAAAGAGATAAAATATTTTTCACCAGAGGCTGATAAGAGTAAAGAGGAGAAGATTTTAGAAAAGGATGACCATGACCACTGTGCACTAAGCTAATGCTAAATGGAAGTAGTTCTGGTATGTAACTGCATACTAGGGTACCTACAGTGATTATGCAATAGTGATTACATAGTTACTTTATACTGTTTACTATACAATTTGTGATGAAACTACTTAAAATCTAGTAAAATATTATTAACACTAATAGTCAAACCCTACAATAAACAAAACATTTTAATAGATGTATTTAGCATAAGAAATAATAGAGAACTTCTATCCAAATAATTATAATCTGAATAGTAGAGAAGATACTTGGAAGAACTTACTTCACTTACAAATAAAGTTAATTGACTGCTGCATAAAGTAAATGATGTTACTCAACTTTTTCTGAGAAACATTTATACATGAAGTTTAAGACAATACAGAATTGGGGGAGAATGTTTTGATTTATAGCTGTAATGATTGCAAGGAATGTATGTTTTTACAAGTGAAACTCCAAGTCTTGGTTTCTTCATTAATAAGAGATGCTATTAATACTTTTCTCACATGATTGTTTTTATAGATTAGATAAAATACCATAAATACAGTGTTTTGCATAAAAGTACCATAAACTAATGATTAACCTTTTTCTTTACAGTATTAAAAAAGCATATCAATTTATGCTTTGATAGATATCTATTTTGGGAAATAACATAAAACTGTATAATAATAAATAATAATAAACATGCTTTTGAAGATTTAAACCCATTGTTTAAGGTGGTTCAGTATAATATTTGATGGCAGCACTGTACTTCAGAATAACAAGGAAAGGATGGATATTAAATTCATTGGTACAGTGCTCACTCAACATGCATAATATTCTGGGTATCAAACCTAGAATCACCCAAACAATAATACTAATTGACTATTAGTTCCAGTGGTTTCATAGAACTGCTTTATTATTAACAAGAATTATCAAGATAAAACTGAGTGATTTATTAGAAACTATTGAAAAGTAAAATATCCTCTCATCAGCTGAAAGTCCATATTTAGATTATAATTTTAAACACATTTGATGAAATAGAAGCCATGCACTAATAATATAGCTGAAAGTTTAAAACCAATGAGAATAGTTCTCCATCGTGAAAATAGCATTCAGGAAACTAACCTATAAATATGCATTTATATATCCATGGATATGTAGAGTGAGATATTTATATATTACATACTTTCTATAAAAAAGTCTCTTTATCTATTCATTATTTTACCCTACCTCCATATTTAAGTTTGTCATTAAATATTAGGCCTCTGAATATCTTGGAAATATAAGTTCTGTTAATAGCTTGGAAAAAAAATCACAAAAGGTATGTACTAGATGTTTAAATGTGAATATATTTGGGCAAAAAAGAGTATTTATGTTTCTTCATATAATCTTAAAACTACTGAAAACCTGAAGTCAAATCTATTTCATAACAAAATTATTTAGACTTATGCTAGAAATATTTAAACACTATTTAATGTGCCAAATATAAATATATATTTTTATAAATTATATCATGCACAATATTTACATTTTAAATTAAGCATGTACCTTATGGTTATGCAATATAGTATATCAGCTTCTCTCCATATATACATATATAGTATATACATATGTATATATATAGCAATATAACTACAAAATAGGTACATTTTTCTTCATAACTTTATTTCCTCAAATAGTTTTAAATTTATATTAGTATTTAGTATAGTCATAGTTTTGACTTAGTTAGCTTATTTATTTTTCTTTTTAAATGTATATATTTTCAATGTTTTTCTTTTGCTTTAAACTTACTATACTTACAAAAACACTATGCCATCAAAACACTCAAGGGAATTCAGTTTTTGTTTTTCTTAATAACTTTCCTACATGGCGTGTTTTCAGTCTTAACAGACATGTATAATAATCTACCAAAACAAACTTAAAAGAGACACTTTTGAAATTTACTTGTATTTGGTGGCATTCATCATAAATAAATAGAAACAGAAAACATTTTAAAGGAAGAAGCCATTTTTAGACTAAATATAAGCCAAGATTTTACAAATCAAGAACTAATTAGATTGCTAGCAGCTAGAAGCTACATCACATTTATTCTAGATTTTTATTCATAGTACATAATAAGTAGTCTATTTTTGCTGAACTATGTTGATTATATAATTAAAGATCCAAATAATCACTGAAGTAAAAAAGATATGCAACATAAGATTAAGGAATACTATAGGAAGTATATTGATAATAGAAACATTTTTAAAAAATCTTTCATTTAAACTTGAAACAAGACATCAATGCTGCACACTGTGAGGCATAGAGATAGTCTCTCAAATGTTAATACATGTACATATGAGAAATATGAGATCCTATCAAAATTTAAGAACTGAAAAATACAGGAGATGATAACTTTAATAATTATCTTTATAAAGAATGTTAAGATAGAGAAATAGAAAGGAAAAAAATTGAGTTCACATATAAAGGATATTCCAGAGATCAAAACTTTGGTTATTATACTTTTGAAAAAATTATCAGGCATTGTTTGATAAAATGAAAAGGGGAATTATACAAATGACTAATTCATGTGGTAAAATAAGGGAAGACCAACATAAATTAAAAGACGTGTTATATAATTTCATCTAGTAGATGTTTGCTTTCAAGTATTCAGGAGCAAGCCTTATGATTAATAATAAGTAAGATTAAATAAATAAATGAAGATTTTTTTAAAAAAATTAAAATTCCACAAAAGTATTCATGTTCAGTGCCAGTAGTTGAGAACATTTTTTTTTAAATATTACAGGATTTGGGAATTGGCAGTGATGCATACTAATGTGCTAACAACAAGAACAATAACAAAGGAAAAGGTTTTTAAAGAAGATTCTTTTTGAATTATAATTTTAATGAAAAGAAAAGAGGAGTAGCCAAAAGTAAGCATCTTGCGGACCAATATCATTAAAGAGGAATAAAGTGTAAGCCTAAGAGTTAAAGTAAGATGAGTGATACTAAATAGAACATGGCAATTGAGATTTACTTCTAGTAATACTTTCTTTAGTGATTTATTGTTATTGTTCAGAGTATCATTACAAAGGTTTGAGGTTTTCCATGGTGTTTCTGAACCTCATTTCCCTTTATGTTATTTTTGTGAGTAATTTTATAAGCATGATCACTTTTCTAATCAAAACATATATAGAAAATGCAGAAATAAATGTAATTATTTTAACAAAACTAATTAATAAAGACCTTATGAAGGACATTGTCAACTAGCTTTATAAAGTAGTAAGAAATTGGAAGAAGCAGAAATCTTAACAACAGTAAAAGAGAACAGCATGAACAACAACATAAAATACAAAAGGCAGTAGTATGCAAAAGATAGAAATTTGATTAATTTGTCTAAAACACAAAATAGTCTCTGGATAAGGTTAAAGCAGTCAGCTTTTGAGGTATAATTCTACTCTACTGTACACACAGGCAAAATGACTGAAGTACTTTGTAACAGTACTACTTTCAATTATGTCAAGACTTAGACTTCAAGATTGTAAAAATAAAAATAGGTTATTTGTTGAAATGCATTCTGTAAATTTACAAATATTAAGCTTTATCAAATAGATACAACAAAACCAAACTCCATATACAGAATCCAGAGGGGAAAACTGTAGGGTACTTTATAAGTAGAAACAAAAATTAACAAATGTCTTTGCCTCCAATTATAGTAATAAAACCATTTAATTCTGGATCTGTTATCTAGCTCAAAAATCTGGGCTATGTTCAACATTAAGTTGATGATTTTCTTTTGAATCTCAATTAAACTTTTAGCACTAGTAGTCTACATTTTACCCTAAATTGTATCTCGAACATCCTTATTGTCATCACAAAGAAAAACCATCATACATTCTGGCAATTGAAAAGTATATTTTGGTAAACACTATAAGTGAAGAAACATCTCTGTTCTTAATGACTGGGATTGACAGGAATACAAAATGGGAACATATCTTTTGGTTGTGATTACATTTTGTATTTCTAATTTAGTTAGTTGATAACTACAATTTTGAATGCTGCTATCTATTAATGTGGATAGGTATAGGCAAGAAATTCTAAACAAGGGCCCACAGTAAGTCGTATCTACACAAAATCAATGGATAAACCTAAAAATGATTAGAACAAATTCTTCCAGAATATGGAAACAAAAAATCTTAACATAAATTGGTAAGTATTAAAAAAAATGGGGAAACTCTGTGATAACAATTTAGTTTGTGTGGTTTCCACTTATCTTGCTGATATTCTTCCAGCTTACTGGGCCTAGTTGGATAGTTCCTTGAAAACTTTTACACATATGCCTGTTTAATTGATTTGGTAACACATTCCCCAAGTGTGAAACCATTCCTTTGGGACATTTGTGGAAAACAAATAGAGGAACCTGTGTAAGTTATCTACAGCTGTCTTAAATATGGATGACAGATGGGCAATTAATAAGCTAAACAAAATATCAAATGGGAAAAGTTGGTGAATGCTAGTTCATTGTAGCTTTTATAAATGCCAAAATATTCACATAAATCTGCAAAGATATGGCTATGAACAGAGCTGTATACATTTCCAGGTCTGAGAACATATTCAAGAAATGTTCACAAAGCTTTTATTTATCAATTACACTGAGTCTCTTGGAAAGTATGAGTGCTAAGGACAGAAATGTCATATGATTGCTGCAGCTGAATGTTTCCCTATGCTACTAAAGGCTCCATAAAAGAAGTGAACATAGCCTTTATGGCCAGTGCCTTCTGCTGGGGCAGACTGCCAACTAGTCCTCTCCCCTGAAGGCGCCAAAGCCAGAAGGCACCTCAGGAGGTCTACTGCACACAGAGCAATTGGTAAGTATCCTCCTGAAGACCCATGGATGCCACCAGGAATGCAATTGGACTCAGCACCCATCACCTCCCTAGTAAACAAATTGGAGAGATCCTACACTAGCAACTTAACAGCACACCTGAAAGCTCTAGAACAAAAAGAAGCAAACATACCCAAGAGGAGTAGAAGGCAGGAAATAGTTAAACTCAGGGCCAAAATCAACCAAATAGAAACAAAGAGAACAATACAGAGAAATAACAAAACTAAAAGCTGGTTCTTTGAGATAGATAAACCTAACTTAAGGGCCCAGAGGCAGTATCCAAACTTACAAAATGAGAAATGAAAAGGGAGACATAATTACAGAAACTGAGAAAATAAAAAAAAAAAAATCAGATCCTACTACAAAAGCAAATACTCAACCAAACTGGAAAAATCTTAATGAAACAGATGATTTTCTAGACATATATTACATACCAAATTTAAATCAAGAACAGGTAAACTATCTAAACAAGCTCATATCACCTAAGGAAATAGAAGTCATTAAAAAACCTCCCAAGAAAAAAAAGCCCAGGGCCAGGTGGGCTTTAGTACAGAATTTTACCAGACCTTCAAAGACAACCTAATACCAAATATTCCTCAAACTATTTCATAAAACAGAAACAGAAGGAACACTACCTAACTCATTCTATGAAGCCACGATTACTCTGTTACCTAAACCACATAAGGATGCTACAAAAAAAGGAGAACATTAGACCAATTTTGCTTATGAATACGGATGCAAAAATACTAATAAAATTCTTGCAAACCTAATTCAAGAACACAGCAAAACAATCATTCACTATGATCAAGTAGGCTTCATCCTAGGGATGCAAGGTTGCTTCAATATATGAAAATCCATTAACATAATCCACTATATAAACAAACACAAAGGGGGAAAAATACATGATCATCTCCCTAGATGCTGAAGCATTTGACAAGGTATCACACTTCTTCATGTTAAAAGTATTGGAGAGATCAGGATATCAAGACCCATACCCATAATAAAAGCAATTTACTGCAAACCAACAGCCAATATGAAACTAAATAGAGACATATTTGAAGCAATCACATTAAAATCAGGGACAAGACAAGGATGCCACCTCTCCCCATATCTATTCATTATAGGTCTTGAAGTTCTAGCTAGAAAAAAATTGAGACAATACAAAGAGATAAAGGGGATAAAAACTGGCAAAGAGTAAGTCTAGGTATCACTATTTGCAGATAATATAATAGTATACATAAGGGACCATGAAAATTCAACCAGAGATCTTCTACAGCTGAAAAAATAACTTCAGCAAAGTGACTGGATATAAAATTGACTCAATTAAATCAGTAGCCTTCCTTTATACAAATGATAAACAGGCTGAGAAAGAATGTCACAGATCTGGCACGTGAGAGACTCTCAAGACTCAAAGGGAGGGATTGTACATGAAATGTCCAACAGTGGTCAGAGGGAACTTGTTGAGGCAATCTCTAGCAGAAAAACAGGGCATCACATGGAAGGATGGGGTTGCCATCCCCTAGTCAAAGACTCTGACTCAGAATTGTTCCTGTCTAAAAGAACTGTAGGGACAAAAATGGAGATGACCCTGAGGGAAAAGAGGTCCAGTGACAAGACACAGATTGGGATCCAGTTCAAGGGGAGACTGACTCCAAGGCCTGACACTATTACTGATGCTATGGTGTGGTTACAGACAGAAGCTTGGCATGGCTGTCCTCCCAGAGGCACAAAGAGCAGCTGAATGGGTCAGATGCATATATTTGCACCCAACCAATGGAGAGAAGGCTGATGAACCCTGTGGTTGAATTGGGGGAAATCTGGAAGAAGCTGAGGAGGAGGACAGCCGCATGGTAGGACCAGCAGTCTCAACTCTCCTGGACCCCTGAGATCTCTCAGACACTGATCCACCAACCAGGCAGCATACGCAAACTGATATGAGGACCCCAACACATATACAGCAGAGGACTCCTGGGTCTGGACCCAGTCAGAGAGGATACATCTAACCCTCAAGAGACTGGAGGCCCCAGGGAGTGGGAAGTTCTAGTGGATTGGGGGGAGTGGGGACATCCTTGTCGAGACTGGGAGAGGAGGTATGGAATGTGGAACAGTCAAAGGGTAGACCAGGAGGGGGATAAAATCTGGACTGTAGAAAAAAAGGTTAAGGGGGCTGGAGAGATGGCTCAGCGGTTAAGAGCACTGACTGCTCTTCCAGAGGTCCTGAGTTCAAATCCCAGCAACCACATGGTGGCTCACAACCATCCGTAATGAGATTGGATGACCTCTTCAGGTGTGTCCGAAGACAGCCAGCGACAGTGTACTCATAAATAAAATAAATAAATAAATCTTTAAAAAAAAAAAAAAGAAAAAAAGGTTAAATAAAATTTTAAAAAAGTAACCATAAATATTTCACTTGTATTCTCCTGAAAATACAACTTGAACAATTTCAAGTTATACATCTTTAGCCTCTGTAAACTGTGGTTAAAATTTTCTGTAAAAATAACCATCATTTGCTTTCTTTTATTCAATGTTTCCTTAACCAATTTCAAATTGACTGCATTATTTCCATTACTCTCAAATTTCCCATATTCCTACTCTTTTTAGTATCATTTTGCAGTAGAGATTAGAGAATATTAAAAGAGCTGAAAGAATACTTGAAAACTGAGTGTGTGGGTGTCTCTAGGTGTGTCTGTGTATTTAATTCCCATCTAATACGTCTACAGAATGCACACAACGCAAAAGCCAATTGAAAAGTGGTCAAGTAAATGGCCAAAGGGCCTAAAACAACCATTTTTCTAAAGAAGTATAACAATGGCTAACAGTAGATTTAAACATATTCAGCTTCACTAATAATCAGGGAACTATAGATCAAAAATTAGCCTACATTACTTCACACCTGCTAGGATGCTAATACCTAAGAGACTCAAGATAAATGTTAATGTAGGTATATGAAAAGCCATCTTTGTGGAATGGTAGAGGAAAAGTACTGAAAAGTACACTATTACTAACAAATACATACACACACACACACACACACACACACACACACACCCCTATCAAAATTCCTCAAATAATTAAACATAGAAATTCCTACTTGTGTTATTCAATGTTTTGTCAATTTGGGTAATCTGAAAAGAGGAAATCTTAATTTTAAAAAATGCATCCAATAGATAGTTCTGTAGAAAAGTCTGAGATATTGTCTTGATAATGATTGATGTGGGAGAGTTCATTCTACTGCAGCAATGACACTACTGGGCAAGTGGTCTTGAGTTTCAAAAATGGCATGTAGAAAAATCCATGGGGAGCAAGTCAGTAAGCATAATTCCTACATAGTTTCTGACCCAGGAAACTGCATCCTGGTTCCTGGCCTGAATTCCTGCCCTTATTTCATGAAATGATATACTGTTGCCTGAAGTTTAAGATGAACTAAATCCTTTCATCTTTAAGTGGCTTTCAATTATGGTGTTTAATCACAGTAATAGAAACCTAAATTGGATATGATCAAGCAATTTTCATTTCTGGATATATGACAAAAGAGACCTGGAAGAGAGGCAAAAATTGGAATGTAAATAAATAAAATAATTTAATAAATATAAAAAGAAATAAAATACAACTGCATATCTATTTTTTTATATTTGTAGAATTTACATTTACAGAAGCCCAGTAATAACATGTGTCTATCAATAAATAAACAAATAATGTACACACTGAGAAACATGATTCAGTCATAGAATCTGGTATTCAGACATTAAAGAATGTAATTTCATATCCCCATGAACATTTGATTTTTGACAAAGAAGCCAAAACCATACAATGGAAAAAAGAAAGTATCTTCAACAAATTGTGCTGGTCTAACTGGATGGTGCATTTAAAGACTTCAAACAGACCCATGTTCATCACCCTATACACGAAATCTTCAAGTTGATCATAATCATTAGGATCATAATAATGAGAATCATAAGGACCTCAACATAAAACCAATACAATCATCATTTCCCAACCCCCAGGATACTTGGCTTTCCCATTTGGGAGGGGGGATTTTATTCTTATACACTGGAGATACTCCTAACCATACAATATAAGATTTCTAAAATTTTAATATTCTTTTCTTGGTGGATAAATGAATTGACATTAGTTAATATTATGTGTTATTAGTATTTCTTATAATTCTCTCAACATTTTCTATGAAAATTTAAAATATAGAACGCAGGTAATTAAATTTAAGAGGTTCACTTATCATAGATATATTGACTCTGTATCAATAGTGATAATTTAAAATTTGTGAATAGTTTGAAAAAGAACTTTATGGTTACCTTAAATACATGCAGTGATTCTAGGTACTATCAAAACACAAACAAATTATTTATAATTTCAATAGAAATTTGTTTTTAAGTCACTTGAGGATTCACTATCTTTAATTTACTTAACAAACAAATATGGAGCTAAGGTAGACTGATAGAAAACATGTTTAGGATTTTTCCTGTATTCATCTAGTACTTATTACCAGTTAAATATCAGGTCAGATTCTTTTGAATCTTCATGAAAATGTTCTAAAAGGTAGCCTCTAGGTTAATGATGACAAACAAATGAACTGAGACTTTAAGCTTACTTAAATAAATGTATTGTTGGACATGATCACAAATAAATGAAATGAATCAACAATAGAAACTGTTGTTTAAACTATTTTTTAAATGTAAAATAAGCTAGAAAATTGTTATTTTATAAACAAATTGATAGTTTAAATATAAAATACCTTTGACAATATTTTTATGAAGATTCAAAAGAATCAGACATGATATTTAACTGTTAATAAGTACTAGATGAATTCAGGAAAAATCTAAAATGGCCATATTTTGAAAAGAGATTTATAACCAGTAAATTTCTGATGTAATCAGGATGGATTCAAATCATATTTATAATTAGTGGGTTTTGATTTAGTTAAAAACAAACATATGACACTCAAAACACATTTTGATATACAAACATATAGTAAAATTATTATTTTAATAATTTATCCATCACATATTTTAGGTATATTCGACATAAGAATAAAAATTTCTTAAAATTTCAAAATGTAGTATTAAAATCATCCTTATTATATATACATTAGTATGCCAAATTTGTCTGGCTAGTTTTATTTTAACCTGTCAAAAAACAGAGTAATTTTGGAAAGAGAACATCAGCAGAGAAAATGCCCTTACCTGTGGTTTGTGGGCATTATCCTCTGTGCCAGCCTGTAGTGCATTTATGATTGATGTGATAAGTACTATTTCACAGTGGGCTGTAGCATCCCTGAGCTGGCAATATGGGTGCTGTAAAAAGGCAGGCTGAGCAAGTCATGGAAAGCAAGCCATTAAGTGACGTAACTCCCTAGTTTCTGCTTCAGTTCCTGATTCTAGAATCTCTGCTTCAGTTCCTTCCCTGACTTCCCTTGATGGTGTACAAATTAAACAGAAAAAAACAAAAGGAAATAAATGGAATGAAACAAATTTAACAAATGAAACAAAAGGAATCTAAACCCTTTCTTTTTCAAATCCCTTTTGGTTGTGGGTTTTATCTCAGATACCTTAAGGACAACACCCTCAATAATTGAACAAATATATATTTGAAGTGTTTCTCTCCATGTCCTCCTCATCGCTGGCTGTTAGTAACCATCATTTTAAGTTGTTTTTACCTACTAGAAAATATCATCCTGAGTGAAGAAGTAACTCGGACACAAAAGGACATGCATGGTATGCACTCACTAATAAGTGGATATTCGCCAAAAAAGTACAGAATACCTAGGATACAGTCCACGGAACTCAAGAAGGTTAACAAGCAGAAGGGCCCAAGTGAGGATGCTTCAATACCACTGGGGAGGGAGGAAAAAAAGCAATCTCGGGGGGGGTGCAAAGAGAAGGAGGGACCTGGGTGAGAGAGGGAACAGGGAGGGGAAAAGGGGAACATGATCATATATTTGGGAGAAGAGGTGTGAAGGCCAGCAGAAATAATGGAATCAGGCAACCTCAGAGGTAGGAAGAGGAGATAACCTCTAGAATGCACCAAAGCCCTGGGAGGTGAGGGACTTTCAGGACTGAAAGGGAGGGATCTTACATAAAATGCCCAACAGTGAGCAGAGAAAACGTGTTGAGTCCATCTCTAGTAGAAAGACAGGGCATCACATGCAGGGGTTGCCATCCAACAGTCAAAACTCTGACCCTGTCTGAAAGAACTGCAGAGACAAAAACGGAGAAGACCCCAAGAAAAAGGCAGTCTAGTGACTGGCCTAAATTGGGACCCAGTTCAAGGGGAGGCTCCAAGGCCTGACACTATTACTGATGCTATGGTGTACTTACAGACAGGAGCCTAGCATGGCTGCCCTCTGAGAGGCCAAAAAAGCAGCTGAAAGAGTCAGATGCAGATACTTGCACCCAAACAATAGGCAGAAGACAGGGACCCCTGTGGTTGAATTACAGAAAGGCTGGAAGAAGCTGAGGAAGAGGGTGACTTCATAGGAAGACTAACAGTCTCAACTAACCTGTCCCCTTGAGATCTCTCAGACACTGAACCACCAACTAGGCAGAATATACAAGCTGGTCTGAGGCCCCTGACACATATACATCAGAGGATTTCCTGGTCTTGCTTCAGTGAGAGAAGATATACCTAACCATGGGGAGACCTGAGGCCCCAGGGAGTGGAGAGGTCTGGTGGGGTAGAGGTGAGGGTGGGGGGAGAAAGGAGTGGGTATCCTCTTGGAGAGTGGGGGAGGAGGTATAGGATGAGGAACAGTCAGGGGGGAACCAGGAGAACAACTGGACTGTAAAAAAATGATTAAATAATAATAGTAATTTAAAAGATATATACCAGCTTTAATAAAATTAACTGCTAGTACCTCTGATTCTCCAATTCTTTGACACAAGAAGTTGAGACAGTTACTTTTGTTAATCATTTAGCAAAAAATATTACTAATGTGTTGAGTATACAAGAGGATTTAGATAGGTGTTTGGAACAATGGATTGATACTCTTTATCCTACTCAAATTATTGGAAGGAGGTTCAGAGTTTAAGAAAAGGAGCCATCTCGAGTGTCAAGCCAAATACCAATGAAGTTATGTTACTTCTAAAATTTACAATGATAGTCATTATAATTAGAAAAAAATTAAAGACACTTGTAAGGTATTTGGCATAAATCTAACACCTCTCTATATAACCAAGCAAGTTAAAGATCTATATGACAAGAACTTCAAGTCTCTGAAAAAAGAAATTGAAAGAAAAAGATCTCAGAAGATGGAAAGATCTCCCATGCTCATGGATTGACAGGATTAATATAGTAAAAATGGCTATCTTGCCAAAAGCAATCTACAGATTCAATGCAATCCCCATTAAAATCCCAACTCAATACCTCAAGCTGTACTACAAAGCAATAGTGATAAAAAAAAAAACAGCATGGTATTGGTACAGAGACAGGCAGGAAGATCAATAGAATAGAATTGGAAGACCCAGAAATGAACCCACACACCTATGGTCACTTGATCTATGACAAAGCAGCTAAAACTGTCCAGTGAAAAAAGGACAGCATTTTCAACAAATGGTGCTGGTTCAACTGGAGGACAACATGTAGAAAAATGCAAATCGATCCATTCTTATCTCCTTGTACAAAGCTCAAGTCTAAATGGATAAAGGACCTCCACATAAAACCAGATACACTGAAACTAATAGAAGAAGAGAAGGTGGGGAAGAACCTCGAATACCTGGGCACAGGGGAAAAGTTCCTGAACAGAACACCAATGGCTTATGCTCTAAAATCAAGTATAGAAAAATGGGACCTCATAAAATTGCAAAGTTTCTGTAAGGCAAAGGATACTGTCAATAAGGCAAAATGGCAACCAACAGATTAGGCAAAGATCTTTACCAATCCCACATCTGATAGAGGGCTAGTATCTAATATATACAAAGAACTCAAGGAATTAGACTCCAGATAGCTTTGCTTGTTCTTTGACTATAGGTGTTTATTGTCTTGCTTGTTCCTTGACAATTTGCATCTATTGTATGGCTAGTTCACCAACCTAGAACTGACCTGAATACTTGCATGAAATTGAAATTGTATTAAAGCAAAAAGGAGGAGGGATGGGATAGGGGGTTTATGGGAGGAGTGGGGAAATGGGATAACATAAATAAAATATCTAATAAAAAAGAAATAAAAAGAGCTATTAAACACAAATGCATAAAAAATCTAGCATATATGTGAATTCAAATAGTGTTTTCTTTGAAATTCTTGTGTTTGTGTTTTGATTATTTAACCCTGAGTATTATACATATTAAGTACATGTCCTTCACCTGAGCCATTTCCTCAGAGATTTTAGTTACTTTGGTGGAGGAAATTCCTCATTACATTTCACATTGTCAAAATACATAGACTGTATTTAAGTCAGTGTAGTTTCATAAATTCTATTTGTGTTAATCTATAATCTCTTGTTCACTAAATTAAAAAAATAAGAAATTTCATTAATAATACATTATAAGAGACCATCAAATCATTCTTATTTTGCACTAGAGCTAATTTTTATTGAAAAGGTCATCTTCATATAGCCATGGACACCATGAGTATAATAGTCTATGTAATATTGTGTGTAGTAAAATATTAAGATGTTCTGGTATTAGTTGACATTTAGGTAAGTACTCATAAAATTTAGATTCAGTATGCAACTGAATAGAAGAACACCAAAAGGCACTTGGGTTATTCTTTATGTTCTTTAAAAAGGTACTTCTATTTTTTTTGAGATTATAATGCTATCATGTTCCCCTTGCCTTTCCTCTCTCCAAATCATTCTCATATTGTTCTTTGAACTCTTTTAAACTCAGAACTTTTCATTAATTGATGTTACATGCATATAGGTATATGTGCGTGTGCCCATACACACACACACACACACACACACACACACACACCCTAAACATACACTACTAAGTCTGTATAATGTTACTTGCATGTATGTTTTTTATGGGCTGAGTGTTTGTTAACTAAACTCCCAAGTAGTGTGCTCTTCCCTGGGGAAGTCCATTTCTCCTGATCTTAGCATGCCTTAACTACCTGTAGTTAATATAAGTAGTTCCCAGATCTCCTGGGCTCCCTCTCATCCTCTCCTCCCCATGTTACCTTTTCTATTGTTGTCCATGTTCAGGTCATCTTAAGGTAGTGATGTTGGGAATTCTTTCTGGGTGTAGGTTCTGACATTAATAACAGACATAATGCTACCACAAACTCCCAGTCTTTCCACCCTGGGCACTCTGGCTATTCTATGACATTAGACTCATCAGTTGTCTCTTCTAAAAAGAATTTGCTTCTACACTGGAATAGCAAACCAGAGCCTCAACCTGGAAATTGAACTTTTAAATGGTAAGACAAATCTAATAATTCAATAAAAGTGTTAAACATGATTAGCCATGTAGTTTGCTTTTCTCCCTACTTCGTTTGATATAACATATGAAAAAAAACTGTATTTTTTTTTATCAAAATGGAGGAAAATACCACTCACTCATATTCAACTATTGCAACTTATTTTTTCTTAGTTCTACTCTTTAGAATATAAACTCCCTACTTTTCTCTATTTTTAAAATTCATGGGGGCACTAGGAAGCAGAGGCAGATGGATCTCTCTGAATTCAAGGCCAGCCATGTGTACACATCAAGTTTCAGGACAGAAGTGTCAACACAGAAAAACCCTATCTAAAATAAAAGTAAAATATAAAACCTCTCTAGCATCTTTTCTTTAACTTGTACATAGTGGCATGCTTACTGACATTTAATGCTACAGAGTAATTAAATTCTTTCCTCTTTGGAAATCAACATTATTCCATCTATAAGATGGTCATGGTTTTTTTTTTTTTTTTTTTGCTATCTTTGAAAAAAATCAGAGGTGTATAGCCATGGGGGATGGGGAACTGGGCATAGCCACCAGAAAGTCCCAGAATCCAGGAAAGTAAGAGTCTCCCAGGACCCCACAGTGATGATATTAGATGAAATACCCCACAAAGAGGAGGGAGAACCTGTCGAGACCAAATCCAGAGGTTAGGCATGACCCCCCTCCAATTGAGGGATGGGCCCCCCCCCCCCCCGCTCATCTCTAAAATTTAAACCCAGAATTGCTCCTGTTTAAAGGAAATACAGGGACAAAGAGTAGAGCAGAGACTGAAGAAAAGGCCATCCAGAAACTGCCCTATCTGGGGATCCATCCTATATGCAGATACCAAACCCAGATTCTATGGTTCTAAGAAGTGCTTGCTGACAGGAGCCTGATATAGCTGTCTCCTGAGAGGCTCTGCCAGAGCCTGATCAATACAGATGTGGATGCTTGCAGCCAACCATCAGACTGAGCACAGGGATCCCAATGGAGGAGTTAAGAGAAAGGACTGAAGAAGCTGAAGGGGCCTTATCTGTCATCAAAGAGAGGGGAAGCCCTTGGTTCTGTGAAGCTTTGAGGCCCAAGTGTAGAGGAATGCTAGGCTTGTGAGGCAGGAGTGGGTGGGTGGGTGGGTGGGTGGGAGCACCCTCATAGAAGCATGGTAAGGGGGGATGGAATAGGGGGTTTGCAGAGGGGAAACTGGGGAAGCGGATAACATATGAAATGTAAACAAATAAAATATCCAATTAACAATCAAAAAATGAAAATTGAAAAAAAAAGACAAACTCAATATAAGGATTAAAACCCTAAAAGTCACTGTGAAAAAAATCACATTCCTGGAAGGTTTTCATTATACCCCAAACCTGAAATGAAAATATGTTTATGTCGAACTGCCTAAATTATTTTAGGGAGAACCTCAAAGAATCATTAAGTTCTTCATGATTTTTTCAGTCTACAAAGAAACCCTGAACCCTCACCTAGCCGATACCTGTTCTGTAAAATATCTGTACTCCCCCTGAACACCTACGCTCCCATGGCATCCCCTTTTCCACATCCTGCCTTTTTGTGTTTATAACCCCTGTGTGAATAAGTAAAAATTAAGATTTGATTTTAAAATTAATTAATTAATTAATTAAATTATTTTCCAACATGAAAATAGTTTTAAAAATCATAATAATATAATTTTTATTTTCAAGGAGTATTCCAAATAACCATATAAAGCAATACAAAAAAATCTTTACAGTATTGATTTGAAAATATGGATTAGAATTCACGAAAATTTTGACATTATGCCTTGACATGTCAATAATTGTAGGACTTAAGGAAGGATTTTTAATCAGTTTAATCCTAGTACCAATTGAACACAGATTTTGTGAACATAGACTCTATTGTAATATTAAGTTTAATTTTTAAACTAACCCTGTCACTTTTGCTTGTTCCTTAAAATAATATGGCACTATTGTAAAATTTGATACCTAAAAAAATGACTTTATTCAGAAACAGAGTATCTACAGGATTTATTAAGTTAAGATGATGTCATCCTGGATTAGGGTGCTTCTAAATCCACTGTCTTCTATCTTAATGATGATAGAAGTGTTTGGGAACATAAACACAAAGAAAAAAAGATCAGTAACTATACCAATGATCAATCATGAATGATGGGTGACAACTGCCAGAAACTGAAAAGGCTAGTAAAGATTCTTTGCTCACAACTTTTAGAAGAACATGAACTTAATGGCACATTGATTCCAGAATTTCTGACTAATAATCTACAGAACTGTGAGAGAATAAACTACTTGTTTAAGCCATTTGATCTGTGATAATTTGCTATAGCTGCATGAGGAAAATAAAGCTTTGAAATCTTCTATTACCTGACCTGTAGTCTTATGTTTTACTGAATCATCATGAGAATCAAACTGGAGTGAACATGGAATATATATTATATTAACCATTTTTTGCTGGTTCACACATTTGTAAGTGGAATAATAATTTGGACTCCAGTTACTTAATCCTATTGTAATGAGGACCAAAAAAGAGACTATACTAAAAGATAAACCACTGAGAGTGGTAATGTGCTTTAAGAAATTTATAATTTTATGTAATTATGTTTACAATGGATACTAACAGGATCTTAATTATAGGAAAAATTAAAATTAAGTTCTACTAAAGTTAGAAAGAATTATTGCCTGTGGTACCTTATAAAATATTTGGTAAAAATCTCAATCTTTATTGAAAGCATATAGATATTATTCCAGTATCAGGAAAGGGAAATAAAGCAAATTAGATTTCAGACATTCATAAAATAAATTAAGATACTGAACAAAAGCAATAGGACTTAAGGATAAATCTATCCCAAACTCTTTTAACAAAATAAACAAAATGAATAAATCTAGATAAAATAATAAGTGATAGATTAATTCTACCTAATATCTTCTCATTTCCCAATCTGAGGAGTATATGGAATCCTTTTTTGGGTCTTTATTTTGTTATTTATTTTGTTGTCTTTTAATACAGAAAAAAACCTACAAGTTTTATTACTATGAAAAAGACACTTTATATAATGATATCAAACTGAAACAGTTTGATAGGGACCTTAGTACTAAAACATTTATCTCTGCTTTTATTGTTAATTGAGACATACTAAGTTTTTTTTTAATTTTCTTGTCCTTCATTTTTAGATTACTAAAATAAGCAAATGTAAACATGCAAAGTGATAGGATTAGGAAGTTATCAAAAACAGTTTCAGAGTAATGTGTGTACATATGGACCAAATTCTAAAAATGATTTATTTTGTATTTCTCTAAGAAACTTCCTCATGTAACTAATGTTTTAAAAGACCAAATAAAATATTTTATAGATAGATTATGCTAATGACTAGTTACAATTTTAAATTTGATTATTTATTACCAATGGTTTCACTAGATGCAGATAAAAATACTGAAAAAGCTGTTTTATTTGATACCTGCTTAAAAGTCATTTTTACTTGGCTCCTAGAAATTTCTATGAAACAGCCCCAAAGACATTTTTTTTCTGTACTGTCATGCTTTCATTAACCTGCTGTGTGCAATACAAAACGAATACATACTGGTCTCACATAACAATAATTCATTTTCTCTAGCTAAAGAACTACCACCATTAGTAATTTAATATGCCATTTACATCTACACTTGGGCCTTCAAATTGAGCATCTTATCATCAAAAGTAATTTGCTGGAAGAATTGATGATACTTCATTCTTTGACAAAGAGTATATTTATGTTAAAACTATATATCTATATATACAGTGGAAGAGTATTTTCTCTACCTGAAAATTATAATGAACACACAAGCTAGTGATTAGGTATATTTCTAGACATAATAGGTTTTTGTGTTTCCAACCAAACACAATTTCAAGAAGAGAGAATAAAATCATCAAAGTGCTATTGAACACTGCAAAGGACATAAGAAGATAGTATCATTATGTCCCCATTAAATTTATTCCCAGTAGCCTAAGGAGCCCTAGTTCAGCTCTTTTGACCATGTGTTTTTCCCAAGAGCCTTGAAAACCACATCCTCTCCAAAATGAAATTATTTGCTTCAGCTCTTTTAGTCAGTTAATGGTTGGAGTATTACTTAGCTGCAAAATGGATCAAAAATAAGTAACCTTTTACATTTCTTAGTCTAGAATGGAACAGAAACAAGACAGATTTTTAAGACATAAAATTATTATTCTACAACTTTGAAAGTGCCAAGTACAATTTTGACTTCAGTTATTCCTAGAAGCAAAGTGTAGCAACCTCTATTTCCCACTTCCCCAAACACCAAGCCCAGCCTTAAATTTTATCACTAAGTCTAAGTTATCTTTTGTAATTTTAAGAACTGTATGATAAGAAAATAACAAAAGCATATGAGCTAATGAAAATAAACTGAGAGGAGAACAAGATGGATATACCGATAAATTCTGTATTTACGGGCTTTTCACATTATATAGAAATGAACATCAGTTTCTATGTCTGCAATATAAGAAGCATAGCTGCTCTTTCTTTATAAAGTTGGTATAGTAACAGGCTAATAAATTTCAGAACAGTGTGTATATATAAAAGGTCCAAAAATATATGAAGATTGAAGCTCCTTATAGTAGAAATACTGGCTTATTTTAAAAACCCTAAATACAATTCTAAATCTATATGAAAGGAACTATATAAGAGAAACCAAAAGAGAAAAGATCAATTCATTTTAAGGTTTAAATTAACTTGCAATCCCACCAACAATGGAGGAGTGTTCCTCTTTCTCCACAACCTCGCCAGCATCTACTATCACCTGAGTTTTTAATCTTAGCCATTCTGGCTGGTGTGAGATGGTGCAACCACTTTGGAAATCAATCTGGCGGTTCTTCAGAAAATTGGACATAGCATTACCTGAGAATCCAGCTATACCACTCCTAGGCATATATCCAGAAGATGCTCTAACATATAACAAGGACATATGCTCAACTATGTTCATAGCAGCCTTATTTATAATAGCCAGAAGCTGGAAAGAACCCAGATGTCATTCAACTGAGGAATGGATAAAAAAAAAAATGTGGTACATTTACACAATGGAGTATTACTCAGCTATTAAAAACAATGAATTCGAGAAATTCCTAGGTAAATGGACAGAACTAGAAAATATCAAAAATAGACAAAAAAAAATAGACAAAAGAACACACATGGTATTCACTCACTGATTATTGGATATTAGCCTAGAACCTTGAAATACCCAAGATTCAACTCACAGGCCACATGAAGCTCATGAAGAAGGAAGACCAAGTGGGGGTGCTTTGGTCCTTCTTAGAAGGAGCAACACAATACTCAAGGGAACAAATATGGAGACAAAGTGAGGGACAGAAACTGAAGGAGGGGCCGTCTGGAGACCATTCCACCTGGGTATCCATCCCATGTGCAGTCACCAAAGATAGATGCTGATGTGGAAGTCAGGAAGTGCATTCTGATAAGAGCCTGATACAGATGTCTCCTTAGAGGTCTGTAAGAGTCTGACATGTTCAGAGGCAGATGCTCACAGTTAGCCATTGAACTGATAATGGGGTTCTCAATGGAGGAGTTAGAGTGAAGACTGAAGGAGCTGAAAGGATTTGTGGCCCCATGAGGAGAGCAACAATACCAACCAACCAGAGCTCCCCAGGGTCTAAACCACCAGCCTGGGAGCTCTTAGGGAGGGATCCATGGCTTCAGCTGTATACGTAAGGGTGAAGGGCCCCTGTCGGGCATAGGTGGGAGAAGAGATCCTTGGTCTCATGAAGGCTGGATGCCCCAGTGGATGGGAATTTGAGGGTGGGGAGGTGGGAGTGGGGGGGTAGGTGGGGGTTACATCCACAGAGAAGCAGGAGAAGGGGTGAAGGGATAGGGAGTTCCTGGGTTGGGGGGGATGGGGTAAGGGGATAACATATAAAATGTAAATAGAACATCCAATAAAAAATGTTTTACAAAAAAAAGAAGAAAAAAATAGAAAAAAGGTTTAAATTAACTATAGGAATGTATATATAAATAATTCAGATAAACATAGATACATATATAGTTGCATATGTAATTAGAATATAGGTTTTGAGAAATGTTTATCTGTAAAATAAATGTAGATAAATATTTTAAAATATGTATTTATTCTCCTTTCTTTTATATTCACTTTAAATTAGCATATAAAGTAATGGGGTTCATTATGGCATTTTCAAATATACTTTTATTGTTGATCCTTTCCATTACTCCTTCCTCATAAGCTGTCCGGTCTGTTACCATTTTTCCCCTAGTAATCCTCCACTCACCTTCATTTTGTGAGTATTTAAATTACTCTATTTTTATTAATCTCCACTTCTCTTAAGAACTCTTTTTTTCCCTTCTTATCATCTGCTCCCTAGCTTCATGACTTATACCCAAACAAATATACACAGATATAAAAGTTAATTTCTAGGATCTATACATCATATAGAATATGAAGCATTTGTCTGAGTTACTTATCTTAATACAATAATCTCCAGGTTCCTGACTTCTTTTTACAAATTTAATGATTCCACTATTATTTTGAATGCATATACTCCCATTTTGCATAATACTACATCTTCATCAATTCATATGCTAATGAAGATATAGGCTTCCTTAATTTCCCTACTAAATGAAACAGTACATAGACATCATTTCTTTTTCCCTAGAAACATAACCTTACTGTGACGTAAAAACTTCACATCCGTGCATAGCTTACTGTCACACCAACACACACACTCACAGAAAAACGTTCTTGATTTTTACCAACATCACCATCACCTGTTCCATGCATGAGTACATTATTTAAATGTATCCAGTAGGCAGGTTGTCTTCCTTGTTCTTGTAGAAGAGATTTTTCGAATGGGACAGGTACCAGGTCACAAACAGAGGTTTCATCATGCTAACTAGCCTGGGATCAAGACTCGCCTGGGATCAAGACTTACTGAATCTGTCAGATGCTACGTTTACCAGCCTGGTGATAATCATATTCCACACCCTTTCTTTAAATGTTGATTATCTAATTGTATTTTCCATATTAGTAAATCAAGAGTGTCACACAACCTCCAAATTCTCTTTGATTTTAGACTAATTCTTCTCAAACTAAATGAATAAATATCAGGTTAGCACTTTATGTCAAGAATAGGCTTTGTGTGATGTAATGGCTGACCTACATAAATAAAAAACTATTTTATTTAATTTATTTCATGGTATTGGTACTATGACAAATATTATAAACAGAATTTACAAAATAGTCTCTATATCATCTCCAGTGGACATTCATTTGTAAAGTACAAGATCCACCTCTAATAAGGTTTTCTTTTTGTGATCTCAACAAAAACAATGTCTACTTAAAAAAATCATGTTAACACATATGACAAACTAATTGAATAGAATCATGCCTACAATAACTATTATAAAAGTGTCAAAATATTCTGAAGTAGTTAAACAACACATAAAAGTTGTTAAACTTGTTACTCAAAACTTAAGCTTTTCCATTAGGCCATAGTTAAGTATCATAATAATATGTTTTAAAAACTCAAAAGAAAAATGCCAAGATTTTATAGAAGGTTAAAATGGGTATAATGGTTCATCAAACAGACTTGGATTTTCAAAGTTCATTTAATCTAATGTTGGTCTTATAGAAAGAATTACAAATTTTATACAGTATCTTTCTCTAATTTGAGTAGAGTGATTGACTTGTTATTAGTGATACAAAAGTGTTTTATATCCCCAAATATCTTTCCCTTTAGCTAAAATAGAAGATAAAAATTCAAAACATATCCTGCTGCTTTGTTAGGAATATATATCCCTAAAACTTCTTATAAATTATAAATAATTATCAAAACTTTTAGTACTCATTACTATATTACTGGAGGATAACACTCAGTTGAGAAAAAATTATTTAAAGAGAAATTTTATCAAGATTTGAAATGTAGCTTTCTGCTTAGAAAAGCAAAACAAATTGTTTTTCTGTTTAATGTTCATCTATTATTTTCTTATGTCAGATCCACCTAAACATTTCAATTACATTTATTATTTATTGAAATATTTAATTGATTAATTGGTTTTAAATAATAGTCATTCAACCAACCAATTAAGATCTAAAATATAACAAAACAGCTATTTTTCAGTACTTAAGAACATGCTTCATCTTTGTTGCCACTCTGTATCTTCATGCTCTACCAATCAGTAATAAGCAACAGGTATGTCAGTTTTATTGATCCTCAAACCCCATTATAAGAAGACTAATCCAGATATTTCTAAACTACCAAGCAAAGTATTCTACCAAAATTTTATTAATAAATTTACTATATGCTGTATAAATGCTACTTATAGCTATTCTAGAAAAACTATTTCATTTCTTCGCTAAGTTATGGCAACTTGAATGATAAATTGATAATTACTGCTTTTATTATATATTTTATTATTTGGTAACTTTATACATGTATACAATTCAGCATGATAATACTCATTCACAATTTACCCCATTAAACCCCCCCAACATGTCCCTCTCCCAATTTGATGTCTTTTCTTCTTCTTCTTTTATTTAAATAAGCCACTAAGCCACTAAGATCTGTGAAACTATTGAAAGCTGACAGCTGCTGGAAAAAGAAGGGTGTGGCAACTAACAGTTACTTCTAAGAGCTACAAAACATTCTATAGCTGACTCCATCTAAGTCCCTAAACTAATAGACTTAAGGAAACACTACTGTCTGTGACCTTAAGATAATGTTCTTAGGATAAGCTCAGACATCCTTATAATATCCTGTCTAAGAAAGTTTAAACTTCAGAACAATTTACTATTTTCTGGAGCCAAAAACCTAATAGTAAGTCAAAAGGCACTAGGGAAGAGAAATTTCTCCAAGTACAATTATTTTAAAAGTTTTACATGAAGTCTTTCTTGTTTGTTGAGATATTATTTACCACTGACAACTTTGGTGTCAGCTCTTAAATATACTCATTCAAAGAAGTAACTCTTTTTCCTAGTACAAATGGGATTACTAGTCTAACTATGATGGTCACTTTGTTCCTACTTGTACCTGTGCCTCCTGCAACAAATATAATATTGTCTCTCCCTGTATAGATACCAGCTATAAAATCCAAACAGCCTACTCACATGTACCAACACTCCTTCCTATGGCTATTTTGTATATTCTCTTTAGCATATCCCAAGAGTCTATAAAAGTTTTTCTGCCTTTTGCTTTTGTTAAACTCATGACTCCGTGAAGTTTCTTCACTATAACATAGTTATTGAATAAAATGCTTGTTTGTTTAGTATCTTTAACAAGTATCTGACATAGACATTTTTCTTGAAAAAATACAGCTAAATACTTTATTTCGAACTTTACTAACTGAATGAACAATTTAAATTATAACTAGCATTTAGACCATTTGTATTTTTAAAAATTGATGGCAAGAATATACCCTTAAGTGAACAGATTATTTTCTGACAATTAGGGTATGTATAACATAACTGAGGCATGGAATAATTTGAACATAAAAATATGTCAATAATAAGTTTAATAACTGATACTTCCCTGTGATATTTTATGAAACATTTCTTCTTGTTTAAAGTCATTCATAGCAGCTTCAACAGTTGTAAACTACATTATATACCCTGTGCTTCATTTACTGCTTCACAACTCTGCCTGCTTTCCTGGAGAAATGCCCACTCCAGGAACACCAAATAAGCCCCTCCCCAAGCCCTTGGCCTATATATTGCCCCCAAACACACCCATCAGACTTAAACTGCACCCCCATCCCTTGGACTCCATTTTATAACCCACATCCCACCTGCTTTCCTGGAGGTCCACCTGTACCAGGAACCATAGTCTACGTTGGTACTAGGGACCTAGAGGCAAGGTTACCACTAAACCCCAGATGCCATAAAACCACAAGGTCACACACTACTAGACCTGAAGAATAGCAAGTCATCAGAACCCCAGGCCACCCAAACAATAAACAGAGAATAAATATTAAGCAAGGGGAAAACATCAAAAAACCCAACCCCCAAAAAACAAAACAAACAAACAAAAAACTCACCCTTCCAAAAAAGGATAAATTTAGAAATCAGCAGCTATACCTATAATAACAGCAAAATCCAGATGGCTAAAGACCAGCAATAAAACACAATTAACAACAGCCATGACAATATGTCACCACAAGATCCCAGCTATCACATTATAGCAAGCCCTTACTTCCTAACAACATTGAAGTGTAAGAAAATGACCTTAAATCCAATCTTATAAAGATGATAGGGTATGTCAAAGAGGAAATGAATAAATCACTTAAAGAAATACAAGAAAGTACCTTGAATAGGGGAAGGAAATTAAAACTGTTCAAGACCTGAAAATGGAAACAGCAATAAAGGAAACATAAACTGAGGGAGAGAATCCAGGAGATGGAAAATCTACAGAAGAGAACAGGATATACATACACAAGTATCATCAACAGAACATAAGAGATGGAAGAGAGACTCTGAAGCATAGAAGTTATGATTGAAAAAAATCAATATATTTCTCAAAGACAGAGTTAAATATAAGAAGTTCCTGACATAAAATATCCAAGAAATTTGGAACACTATGAAAAGGTAGATGCTAAAAACAACATGAATAGAAGACTCCAAGTGCCAAGGCCCAGAAAATGTTCTCAATAAAATCATATAAGAAAAATTCCTAAACTTAAAGAAAAAGATGTCTATAAATATAGGAGAAGCTTATAGAACACTAACTACATTGGACCAGAAAAGAAAGTCCACCTGCCACATAATAGTTGAAACACTAAATGTACAGAACAAAGAAAGAATATTAAAAGCTGCAAAAGAAAAAAGGCCAAGTAATATACAAAAGAATTATACCTGACTTTTCAACAGAGACCCTAAATTTAGAAGTGCCTGGACAGAGTCTTGCAGTGTCAAAGAGACCAGAGAAACCAGTTCAGACTATCATACTCAGCAAAACCTTCACTATAGAGGGAGAACACAAGATATTCCATGACAAAACAAAGTTTAAGCAATATCTATCCACAAATTCAGCCCTACAGAAGATACTAGAAGGAAAACTCTAACTCGCTGAGGTTAACTACACAGCTATTAAAAACTATAAGTCAACCATTCAAGATCAGTTAAATATATAGTATCAATATTAAAACAACAATGTGGGGCAGGAGAGATGGCTCATCTGTTAAGAGCATCTGTTAAGACTGCTCTTCCAGAGATCCTGAGTTCAATTCCCAGCAACCACATGGTGGCTCACAACCATATGCAATAGGATCTGATTCCCTCTTCTGGTATATCTGAAGACAGCAAGGATACTCATATAAATAAAATAAATAAACCTTTTTTAAAAAAACAATGTGATTTTTATTACTTCCTTATTTTACAAAACATATATTAATCAAAATCACCAAGGGTTTGTTATCAATTGCAAATTTCAGTCCCTATCTTGCACATTCTTATTTAGATAGAGTGAAAAGATCAGGAATATTCATTTTAACAAGTATCTCTACTGATTCTGATTACACAGTCAAAACTCTGTGCCTTGAGCCGGGCTGTGGTGGTGCATGCCTTTAATCCCAGCACTTGGGTGGCAGAGACAGGTAGATTTCTGAGTTCGAGGCCAGCCTGGTCTACAGAGTGAGTTCCAGGACAGCCAGAACTACACAGAGAAACCCTGTCTCGAAAAACCAAACCAAAACAAAACAAAACAAAACAAAAACAAAAACAAACAAAAAAAACCCCTCTGTGCCTTGAAACATACTAATGTAGGTGGATCAGGAGTAAAACGAACATCTCAGGACAAACAGCAAGAGGAATCTAACATTTATATTTAAAACCAGTGAGATCCATTAAGTAGAATTAAGAAAAATGGCCAGATAATTTTTAGAAAAATTCAGAGAATAGCCTTACAAAACTGGTCTAATACAGTTTTAAAGAGTACTGATCAACCTCATTGAAAAACAAAGAGGCCTACTAAACTGGAACAGTTTATAGAACAGTTGTTGTGGGAACTTGATTTCCATGCAATGAGCATTTACAGAGTCATATTACAGTGTCGGTCTAGAAATCTTAAATTTAAAGGAAGAGTGAAGAAATAGCCAGAAAAAGCAGAGACAAGGACTATTTTATTTTGGAGAAAGGCAGAAAATAAGTATATCTATATAGTAGAATTCAAGAAATAGATAAATTATAAGAGAATCCAACGGGAAATCAAAGAGAGAAAGAAAGAAAGAAAGAAAGAAAGAAAGAAAGAAAGAAAGAAAGAAAGAAAGGAAGGAAGGAAGGAAGGAAGAAAAGATAGAAAGAAAGATGGAAGGAGGGAGGGGGAGGGAAAGAAAGAAAGAAAGAAAGAAAGAAAGAAAGAAAGAAAGAAAGAAAGAAAGAAAAAGAAAGAGAGAAAGAGAGAGAAGGGGGGACTGGCAAACATGAGAGATTTAAATAATTATATTTAGAAATGGGTGAAATTATCCTCCTCAGTAACAGAAAGATGAAGTAATGTTTGTGCCTATAAATATTTTTGTAATATTGTAACTGAAGAGATTTACTTTTAAAATTATGCCTATACTACATTCAAATGAATTTAAAATTGTTTTAATTTTCTGATGAAAATAAAATATAATAATCTTAATTTTCATTAGTTTTATTTTATTTTAAATCTATATATTTGATATGCCAACCTTATGTTATCAAACACAATTTTCTTACCATTTTTCTTTTTAAAGTATCATAATTTTAGGTGTGTCTCTTTTAAGTAATGTTTGTCCAACCAAGTATGAGTTTCTTTATTTAATTAGAGCATTTCATCCTTTTACATTTAAGGTCATATTTGGTACATATGGGGTTCAATTTGACACCTTAACAATTGTTTTCACGTTTTCTCATCTTGCCCTACTATTAGCTATAAATCATTTCCGTTTCTTTTAGTGATTATCACAAGCATCCCTTGGCTTCAAAAAGGGCTTTTTCATTTCTTGGATAATTCAAACCTAATAGATAACTTAAACTCCATTCATCTGCCTGCCCTCCTTTTTAGCTACTATTGTAATGAACTTGATTTCTACAACTTTTAAGACCCATATAATTATTATCATTTTACATAAAAAATAATAATTTAGATTTACATAAATATTTACCAGTTTTGCTGCTCTTGATTCCTTTCTGCATCCCTGGGTATTCCCATCTGAGATCATTTTCTTCTGTTGAAGAACAACCTTTACTTTGGGTGTGCTTGTAATACATTCTCAGCATTATTTATTTTGTCCAAAAAGTTTTTATTCACTTTCAGTCTGTAGGATTTTTTTTAAAGAACATAGAATTTTATGTTTGAAGTTATTTTCTTTCAGTACTTCCAGTCCATTTTTTTTGTTGTTGTTTTATAAACAGCATTCCATCACTTCTGACACCACTGTCTTCTGGCTTGCACTGCTTTACAGTCTATGTTTTCTTTCCTTCAAGGTATTGATCCCATGCTTTTTAAAAGCCTGTTAGATCTCCAGTGCCTCTGTAGATTTTCATTTTTTTCAAGCTTTTCTGGTTGCTCTCAGTGAAATGTTTGACAGTCAACATGATGTTCATCATTATTGGAAGCATTCTGAAAACTTCGTTAGTGGCCAAATATTTTGGGTGAAGAGGGGAGGAAGGTGATATGCTGATACTGAATTAATTTCTGGAGTTGAGTAGGGGGCCATTTTTGAAGAGTGGTTAAATTTTAGATTAGATACTGAGACAAGACAACTGATTACAGGTGATTAAATGGATCAACAGACGAAATGGATGATTCAATGGAACTTGATGGGTATTAGTCATAAAAAACAGCACAGAAGGGCATATTTTATATCTATGCTTCAGTTTAAAAATATTTTAAATAGGGAGAATAATTATTCCTATCATAATCATACCTATCACAAAATAATATTGAGGACAAAATTGAAATGACTGAAAATGTAAACTGCTTTATTATGTAAATATTTACTTGTTACCCACATGCAGGCTTTAAAATTGTCCTAGATGTGAAATGAAGGGCCTTCTCTTAGTGAAAAAAAAAAGCTGCATGGGATTGTCTTTTAAGATTGTGGATGTTCTTCAAAATTTTGCCCATATAAGTGGCATTTACTGGTAATTCTCATTGAACTAGAAGAAATATTTGTGGTGGTGAGGTTACGGATAAGCAAATCACTGGTTATGAAGTCTACCTGAAGTGAAGACATGAGAGCATGAAGTAAAATATATGAGACTGAGTAGGAATGGAATTTAAAAAGGGGAAGATACTCTGTAGATTCTCAATATGTATTTTAAAAGGTAAATCTGACAATCATTTTTGCCCCCTTTTGCTATGATCTCTGAGCCACAGTTACAGGAGTTGTATCTTAGACATATTAGCTAGTGTTGGACATTACATGGCCATTTGTTCTCTGAAGACTGAGGGATATCACTGATTAGATAATTAGAATATTTATAGAAGGTTATACAAGAAAATGACAAAAATGCTTTACCTGGGTGGTTAGACAAACAAAGGAGTTTTTTTTTTTGAGTGTAAAAAAAAATTCTGGGCTATCATATAATATTATATAATGGGAATAATTTAGAATAGTTATGTTATATAGACTAGCTACTACTACGAATATATCAGGTTTATTTATCCTAGTGTTAATTCCATCTAGAATTCAGAAACTCTACTGTATGATAGTGGGCTTCTACTTCATCTCCTGAATCTTACCGCTTGAATACAAACAAAATGTCAACTAACTAATTCTATGTTTTTCCTCTGAGAATCAATAACAATATAACTTCAAAATGGTTATAACTTAGTTCATTACCTGCCATTCTAACAGGATAACAGAATCTGAAATAAAAAGCAAGGTTCCTTTTGAGCTAGATTCTAGATTTCCATGTATACTGTGATGACAACTTTTGGAGACAGGAGACACTCTTACTTAAGATGACGCATTTTACATGAAAAAATTCCTTATAGTCATGCAGTATTTCAAAATTTAATCATACATTCCATTAATCTGGAAATATACTCAATGCTGGACTTCACAATAGAATTCTTGGAGTATCTTATTGAATTTTTAAATATTAAAAATATTGAATTTGCTTTTTATTTACTTCATTAATTTGATTGTGCCTTAATTTTGTTTTGTTTGTTGGGCAGTAAGCTTAAACTTCCCTGCTATCTAATCATCTCTAGGCAATTTTTTTTAATGGTAAACCAGATTCTTCAAAAAAACATCACGTTGGTTTATAGCCACATTTGTGATTTAAAAGTTGCATAATAAATTTCAAAACAGTTAAACTTTTTCCTCTAATGTTTTTGGATTACTAATGTTGAGAATCAACACATTTCCTTGGAATGGATTTCATAATTTACTACAGTATCATTGATAACTCAAAAATTTGCAATTGTCATCAAAGACCTGAGAAAGCTTTGGAGAAAATTATCATAGAAAAAATCTCACACTGTGTAAAATTTTATAATATCATAATAAATATTTTGCCCTTCATAAATCTTGATTAAGTAGTCACAGTTACCTATACATCAAATGTGCAAAAGTATATGAAACAAATATCTTAAAGGAAAGATGAGTTTGATGAGATGTTGGAACACATACTGCCAAGGCATCAGTACATTTTCTTGAATATAAAATAACATTCCCAGACAAGGTAGAAATTATACTTATCCAATAAAGTGTCTAGAAATGCCCATATTTGTGGTTAGGTTTCTTTAGCCATCAGATCATAAGAATTCAAACCAGAAATGGTAACATACATCTAAAATCCCAGCTCTTGGAAAGTGGAAACAGGAAGATGAGATGTTCAAGACCAGCCTATGGTACATAAAATATTCAAAGCACACCCTGGGTTACACGAGACCATATAACACAGATAAACAAACAAATAGACAAACCAAAGAAAACAAAAGTCATAAGATAATTTTCTAACTTTTTAACCATAGCAAAGTAGTTGTTAAAAATGACTGCTAATGAGATATAGCAAGAATAGTTATGTAACTGATATAGAGGGAAGCAGGCTAGTTTAATATAGTCCTTGTCAATACAAAAGCCTTATCTATGCAGTATTTACGTTTGACTTCCAGAGTTGATTTCTTCTTTCAGGATACTTGTGTCCATGAAAATAGAAGAACTGTTAAGATAAGGAGTGGAGCCAGAGAAAAGTAGGAAGATTGAGAAAAACAAACCTAATTTCAGAGATGAAATTACTGTGAATCTAATAAAGGTTAAGTTTTAGAATCCTCACTTGAACAGGCCACCTTCAATGCCCTGAGAGTATTTTGTGTACAATATTTGTTAAAAGGCCAGTTTTAAGGCCATGAGAGTATTTTACGTGTAATATTTGGCAACTTTAAAATTAAGATTTTGTTGTGATTTTTCTGATTATCAATATTCAATTTGTATTTTATTTTTATTTTGTAAATCTCAGGCTAAAACATGTATCATTCCTTGTTACATACACTTCATCAATAGTTACTATAAATTGACTTTATACATGTGAGATTCTGATCATCCTCTTTTTAACTCTAACAAAGATAAAAACTTATCTACAGAAGAGACAATTTAATCAAAATAACTGAAATCCATTTTGATACAAGGACTTAATCACTAAACAGAATATATGTAATAATTTCTTGTAGAAGTCACTACAGAGAAAGATGAGCTTACAGAAGTGTAAGTGACCCCAGTTGCCATGATCAATTACTATATTTTGTATACATGAATAGTAAAAATTAGGGAGGAAGTATTACTCCACATATGGGTAAGTATTGGTAAAGCATGAACTTAAAAATGACTGATTCATACCTTGTGATTAATATGGTTTTAAATTCTTAGCTTCTGAAATAATAAAGTTTGTTTCCTAATATATATATATATATATATATATATATATATATATATATATATTTTAATGATATCATATATATGATATATATATAATATTTAAATTTTACTCTATATCACATATACTTTTCTAAAATGAAATTTAACATTTTAAAGTTAGAAAATTTTGATAAAGACAAAATTTTAAAAATTAAGATAACAGGTACAATATAGCATATATAAAAACAGCTATTAAAATAAATTATTAAATTTTTCTATGATTCTAGCAGAAACAGGAACAAGAAAGAAAACTCATTTTACATATAAACAGAACACACAGGCACATACACACAACAAACCTGGCAGGAACATAAAATTTGATTTGTTATAAATCATCTGTAATTTAAAAATAGCATTATTTTTACACAATTCCACTCTGTCACCATAACCAAAACTTTAAGAGAATTACAACTGTTTTACTTTCAATATCTGAAATCTTGTGACCAAATCCAGCAGTATCTGAATGGTAATAATGTTGGTATCTAAATTCAACATTATATAATGCATTTATTTAAAATTAATGTAACAACTATATATTAAATTGAAGTATTATATTCTGCATAGTATATTTACTGAAACACATTAGAAGAAAGAAGTGAAAAATACCCATGTGATCTTTCTTAGAGAAAATATTACAGACATTTTAAAATCTTTTATTACTACTTTATATTAGTGGCAAATCTTTGTTTAAAATTGCTTACCACTTGAACTCTAGGTGGTCTATCTTCACGGGGAGCAGGTCTTGTAATTTGTCTTTCTGGTTTAGGAAGATCATGTGGCAGAGAAATTATGTACTGACACATCTTAGTCACACCCTTGCACTAGGAAAAGAAACAAAGAAAAAGATCCATGAAACATCAATTTTTAACAGAGTGTTAAAATGGAATTTCCATAATTTTCATTAAAACAAATATATATCAAGAATAAACTGCAAGATTCATAAACTGGCAAAACATATTTGGCTAACAAATATGTTTTGATAAAATGGGTCAAATATATACTTTCAAAGTCTAGGTTAAATTTCTTAGCTATTCTCAGCTATGATATGGGATATAAGCCTGTGAACAGAATGGCTAAAATATACTATAAATCTCGAATCACTTTAAAATAATATTTTCATGGAAGAATGGCTCCCATAAGCTCGTATTTTTGAATGCTTGGTCCACATTCAGTTAAAATGTTTAAGAAGGATTATGAGGAGTAACCTTGTTAAAAGAGTCACTGTGGGTAGCTTTGATGTTTCAAAGCCCCACACCATTCTCAATTAACTCTCTCCCCCACCCCTCCCTCCCTCCCTCCTTTCCTCCCCCCCTCCATTCATTACAGCTTGCTTCTAAAATATATTTAAAGCAAAGGTTTTGTATACCTTCACAAGTATGCATTTAAGGTACAATAATATTCTCTAAACATTCATTTAAAAAGTTAAACAGAATAAATGTTAATATTTGAAGATCGTATACTTAAAAGAATTGGATAATTAAATGACAGTTGAGAAAACTCATTGTTTGTTTGACCAATTATTCTTCCAGATAACATGCTTTTTAGGAGGTAGAACCTTAGGAGGTAGAACTGCTGGAGAAATAAGTCACTGGGCTGTGTGATTGAAGGTAGGCCTAAACACTTCCTTTTCACTTTCTGCTTCTTGACTATGAACACAGTGGAAAATGCAACTATGCCCTTTCCATCATGATGGATTGTTTTCCTCTTTAAACTGTAAAGCAAGTAAACCCTTCCTTATGTTGTGTCTTTATCAGGAATTTGGTTGCAGCAACAAACATATTATAGCCACAATAAAAACACCTGTTTTGTATGGCATCTAAAATATTAATTAACAAATAAATCAAAATTAAAAGAAATAAATTTCAAAATTTTAATTACAGTGACAAATGATGACCCAATTAAGTATCCAGTTATCATTCAACTCAATATAGAAACTACACTTTACACATAGGTCAGTATAATTGCCAGAAGAGATAGAGCTCTAAAATATGTACTTTTTTAATGAAAAATTTCTTTAAACTTTTAATGTAAATCTATTATAAAAACACAGTTGTTTTTAAAAGTGAGAGAAACAAAATGAGAATATACCGTACATAACGCATAGTACGTTAAATATAACACAGTAAATTAAAATAATTTCAACATGTATTATGTTGTTAATAAAAATTCCCTGTACACATATATTTAAAATTATTCAATATTTCCAATGTTATTATTTCTCATAGAAACATATGCTTTAAAAATAATATCTGTTTTATTAATTGTTAGACATTGTTCTCATTAGTGGAGTAATACAACCTTGATTCATAACTATCAGTTCCCCACTTCCTTCCCATATCTTTCTTTTCTTTTATTGGATATTTTCTTTATTCACATTTCAAATGTTATCCCCTTACCCAGTTTCCTTTCTGGAAATACCCTACCGAATTCCTCCCTTCCCCCCTGCTTCTATGAGGGTGTTCCCCCACCCACTATCTTACTCCCTCCTCCTTGCCCTGGCAGTTCCCTACACTGCAGTACCTAGTCTTCACAGGACCAGGGGCCTCACCCATTGATGTTCAACAAAGCCATCCTATGCTACATATGTGGCTATAGCCATGGGTCCCTCCATGTGTACACTTTGGTTGGTGATTTAGTCCCTAGGAGCTCTGTGGGGGGTCTGATTGGTTGATATTGTTGTTCTTCCTATGGGATTTCAAACCCCTTCAGCTCCTTTAGTACTTTCTCTAATTCCTCCATTGGGGTCCTCATGCTCAGTCCAATGGTTGGCTGCCAGCATCAGCCTCTGTATGTGTCAGGCTCTGGCAAATTATTTTAAGAGACAGCTATATCAGGCTCCTGTCAGCAAGCACTTCTCAGGATCTGCAATAATGTCTGGATTTGGTGAATGTATATGAGATGGATCACCACAAAGCTAAACAAGGAATTCTCAACTAAGGAATAATGAATGGCCAAGAAGCACCTAAAGAAATATTCAACATTCTTAGTCATCAGGAAAATGCAAATCAAAACAATCCTGAGATTCTACCTCACACCAGTCAGAATGGCTAAAATCAAAACCTCAGGGGATAGCAGATGTTGGCGAGGATATAGAGAAAGAGGAACACTCCTCCACTGTTTGTGGGAATGCAAGCTGATACAACCACTCTGGAAATCAGTCTGGTAAGGTTCCTCAGAAAATTGGACATAGCATTACCTGAGAATCCAGCTATACTACTCCTGGGCATATACCCAAAAGATGCTCCAATATATAACAAGGACATATGCTCCACTATGTTCGTAGCAGCCTTATTTATAATAACCAGAAGCTGGAAAGAACCCAGATGTCCTTCAACAGAAGAATAGATACAGAAAATGTGGTACATTTACACATTGGAGTACTACTCAGCTATTAAAAACAGTGAATTCAAGAAATTCTTAGGCAAATGATTGGAACTTGAAAGTATCATCCTGAGTGAACTCAGTCCCAACAGAACACACATGGTCTGCACTCACTGATACGTGGATATTAGCCCAAAAGCTTGGAGTGCCCAAGATACAATTCACAGACTACATGAAGCTCAAGAAGAAGAAGACCAAAATGTAGAAGCTTCAGTCCTTCTTACAAGTGGGGAAAAATACCCACAGGAGACAATACAGAGACAAAGTGTGGAGCAGAGACTGAAGGAAAGACTGTCCAGAAACTGTCCCACCTGGGGATCCATTCCATATAAATATGTACTGTTGACAATTATCATCCCATATAAGCAATTTTCATGCCTTGTAATGGAATATCTGCTGTTTGTGTAATGTTGCCTTTAAGTAAATAAAAGGGCATTGTTAAATCCTGGAATTATGTATGGATCTTTTAATATTCTTATCTTTAATGTCAGATATATTCAATGTAATAGAATGTTATTGACCATACTATAGATGAAACATGGTTAATGAAAAGGGGGTATTTACTATAGAAGCATCCACAACAGCACACTAGAAAGCCTTTTAAGCACTGCCTCAACATTTCAATAAGGCATTCTTCCTATACCTATGTAGAAACAAAGTAAGTAACAGAATGATGAGGTGGGGATGGCTAGGTGGGCGGGTGGGTGGGTGGATGGCTGGATGGGTGGGTGGGTTGGTGAGCACTATCATAGAGGCAAAGGGGCGGGGGGATGGGAGGGGGAGTTTGTGGGGGAAAAACCTGGAAGGGGAACAACATTTGAAATGTAAATAAATAAAATAACCAATAAAAAGTAACTAGTACTGAAAATGTTAACGATTAAATCTATATATGTAACCCCTGAACAATAGTAAATTTGTGAACACTCACAGAAAATAACTTATATATGGAATACAATATTGATTTAGAGCAATTTACCTTAGCAATTCTTAAATATACATATAAATATCAATTGTTAATACTATCATTGTTAATCATAAGAATCATACAATGCATTAAGTCTCTAAAATGTATTCTTTGGCAGCCTGTATAAGCTACCATGAGGTTCTAATGCATTTGTGAGTCAAAAAGTTATAGTATTTTTATCTTTTCATTTCTCTCATTTAGATGTTGACCATAGCCTAAGTATTTCTTTTCTGATTTTTTTGGCTTCTTTACTCTTTCTCTAATGCACTCCTCCCTGACATATGGCTGCTGATTCTCAAAATGGTGACACCTATGTCTATTTCAAATGAAACAGCATGGTTTTGTTTCTTTTCTCTACTCATCTATTCCCTGCAGCTTCTGAAAAATATGCTTGCCTGCCTTGGATATTTTCTATTAAAGTACAATAAAACTTCCCTAGGGCTTCAAAAATGGATTCCTCTCATCTGATTGAAACTTACTCTGTATCCCACCCTAACTCATGCATCAGCCTCTAGGAATTACCATTCTAGCTAGTGTTTCCATGTCATCATTAAGGAAGTAGTCTATTCAATGTTTATGATAACTTTGGGAAAACTATGATAGACATGTAAAGTGATGGATGTTAATTGGCTTTATTCATTCCATAAGACATACAAACACAAAAACACACACACAAACACACACACACACACACACACACACATGGGGAGGAGGGAAGGAAGAGAGGAGAGGAGAAGAGAGAGAGAGAGAGAGAGAGAGAGAGAGAGAGAGAGACCTAGCTCATCTCTCCTTCAATGCCCTTCAATGCTATGAATAGATACAATTACTATTTTTTCAAATTAGAGTTGTTATGTACTGAGTTCTTAGATTAAAAATGTTTATAACCAGTCTGACTTCATACATTTTTGTATATATTCCTTTATAACACATGGGAATTATTTTTACATAACTGGCATAGAAAAATTCAGTGATTTAAATAGTTAAATAGAATAAAATACACTCATTATATTCATGTTTGTATCAAATATCTATTTTATCCTTCAATGTTACTTCAATTTGTACACACATTACTCAGAATGTAATTTATAGATATCACAAACACTGTATCTATATGGTTGAATTTTACAAAAGCAAAGAATATATACTTTGATTATCTTAAATAATATTCATTCCAAACATTTTTAGATGGGCTGCTACAGTAATATGAGGCCATATTTCCAGGCTTTTTACACTTTTATTGCTAAGACAGTGTTTGGAAAACAGTGTATATTCATTAAAATTTTTATTACTGGGAGAAAGTGATTTCCAGCTTTCCAATGGGAACTCAAGTATCTAACCACTTGGATCGAATTCCATTCTTTTCTTGTATGTTTTTTTACATTTATTTATTTATTTATTTATTTATTTATTTATTTATTGTATGTGTATGTGATGATGGTATGTTAATTCAACTTGCAAATATTACAAAAAAATGATAAATCTAAAGATAACTTGCCATTTATATTTCCTTCAATGGATAATTATCTCATATCTACAAACTGCTTTTTTGTAAACTTAACTAGAAGTCCTAAGCATCAAAAATAAAAGCAAGAAGGCAGCCGGCCTTACTTAGAATTTTGAAATACCTAAACTATGATAGCATAAAAATTATTAAGTTCTAAAAGCTAAATTTTAAAAAAGGAAATAAAATTTTAAACTCTTGGTCAGACGAATTCTAAGAAATATAACTATTCATAACCCCCTCTCTCATTTATTCTTCTTTAGCATTGTCTCTTCTTTCTTCATATTTAAGATAAAATATTTTAATGAAGGAGAAAATTGTTATATACTATTTTAAGATAAATTCAAGAGGGTGAAAAATGGACTGGATACTACATCGAAAATTCCCAGTTTTAAGACAACTTTCTCAAGCTTCTTTTCTATATTAAAACCACAAACTCTGATTTTTTGTGAGTTGAGATCTCTAAGTTTACAGGAACTCCCTGAGTTGCTCAAAGTGACACCATAGAACTGTATATTTGTCCCTTCACCAGTGACAACTTTTGAGCTCATTCCAGGATACATCTTATGTATTGCTAGCTTTTCTGGCAGTTTCTTGGCTGGTATGTCCTGGAAAAGAGAGACTACATGTTATCATTCTTCTTTTTTTTTTCCTGGACAGACAGTCACTTAATATTTTTAGACCCATTCAATGTTAATGAATCCCACTGGTGCTGAAAACAGAATCCCTTGGATTCATCTATACAGCTTTGTCATGCTATTAGGAACTTTACTGGCTCAGCCAAAATGACACACAGGGAAAGCTGAGAACCAAAATATCTAAGCCACCACATGTTTTTGCAAAATATCCAAGACAGCCCTCAGATACAGTAAGAAATCTATTTCTCAAAGTAGTTCATTCGGGACACACACACCCCCACAAGAAAACATTAGGAAAGTAACACCAACCTCTGGCCATTTACTGCTTGAATGCTAAAGGGGCTTGTAGCCACTTTTCTTTAATTATTTTATTTATTTACATCCCAAATGTCCCCTTCAGGTGCCCCCTCAAAGAGTTCTTCACCCCTTTCCCCTCCCCTTTGCCTCTGAGAGGGTGCCCCTACCCCACCAGGCATCCTCTTTCCCTGGGGCACCAAGTCTCTCCAGGATTAGACTCATACTTTCCCACTGTGGCCACACAAGGCAACCGTCTGCTCCATATGTGCCAGGGTCCAGAAACCAGTTCCTGTATGCTCTATGGTTGGAGGCTTATACTCTGGGAGCTCCCATTGGTTCAGGTTAGTAGACACTGTTGGTCTTTCTTAAGCTCCTTCAATCCTACCTCTAACTCTTCCATAGGGGTCTCTAACCTCAGTCCAATGGTTGGCTGTACGTATCTGCATCTGTCTCAGTCAGCTGCTGGTAGAGCCTCTCAGAGGACAGGCATGCTAGGCCCCTGTCTGCATGCATACCACAGCACCAGTAAGAGGGTCAAGGTTTGGTGCTCACACACAAGATGGATCCCAAGTTGGGCCAGTCACTGATTGCCCTTTCCTTCAGTCTCTGCTCCATTTTTGTCCTTGCATTTCTTTTAGACAAGAACAATTCTGGGTCATGTATAACTTATAAGTGAGTATTAGCCAAAAGTTACAGAACACCCATGATACAATTCACAGACAATAAGAAGTTTAACAAGAAGGAAGGCCTTAGTGATGATGTTTTAATCCCACTTAGAAGAGGTAACAAAATAATTATGAAAGACAAAGGGATGGAGAGACCTGGGCAAGGAAGGGAAAGGAGCAGTATGATCAGGTATAGGAGAAAGAAGAAAAGCCCAGATTGAAAAAAGAATGAATGGAAATATGCTGCTGCCTGGGGTGGGGCATGGGGGTAACCTAGAGAAAGTCCCAGAGACCTGGGATGTGAGAGGCACCAGGACACACTGTGGGTGACCTCAGCCAAAATGCTCAACAGTGGGGAGATGGAACATAAACAGTCTACCTCCAGTAAATAGACAGGGCCACCAGTGGAGGGATGGGGTCACCAACCTACTTTGTAGCCACTTTATGTTATCTCTGTGGAACTGATAACCTTAGGTCAAAAAAAGACTGCTTGGCTCCTTGTTTTATCAGTCTGCTCATGTACTTGAACATTAAACTATCAATGATAAGATAACACTCTATGTCTTTTAGAGATAAATTCATTATATTATTCCAGGAAAAGGCATAACTTTAAAAGTATATATTTGGGATTAATGCCTACATAGGGATGTTCTAGATATAATAAGATCAACAGTCTAACCTAAAACTTTCAAGTGATTAAATTTAATTGAAAGCTATGAAATTTTAGGTTTTAAAAATCTCTATGTAAGACTGTGCTTAAATTTGTTTATGCTTTACCATCATTTTTTTTATACAGTGAGTTTAAAATTAAGTATTTACTTAAGTTAAAACTACTGAAATATACCAAATTCCTGTTTGCTCACAGGAAAAGAGAACTTTTAAAGAAAAAATCTTTAAATCCAACAGACTCAACAAGCTAGAGAAGGCCATCTATACCAGCATATCACTTACTGGAGACAAAGTAATGGCAAGGGTCAGAAAAAAAGAATATTCAATCAATATGACCATGCTCTCTGAGTATTTTAATGGTCTACTATTCTTCTTTGGGGTATAAATAAGATATTTAAATAAAAAATAAAGCCAAAGACCAGAGAAATGTGTAATTAAGCACTTCTAGTAAGGATGTTATCTCATTGATGGTTCTCTCAATTCAGATTCTAGATGAAGTTCCAAGGAGTCCCTGTTGCTGAATGTACTGGTTCTTAAAAGACTACTTCATGAAATTCGCAGGCAAATGTATGGAACTAGAAAATATCATCCTGAGTGAGGTAACCCAGGATGGATATTAGCCAAAAAGTTCAGAATACCCAAAATACAATGCAAAACCCATATAGAGCTTAAGAAGAAGGAAGACCAAAGTATAGATTATTCAATCCTACATAGAAGGAGAAACAAAATTATCAAGCTTTAGGACATTGACTATTAGATTCATAGTTGTAAGATAAAACCTGTGCCAATATCAGAGACTATCTACATAGAGTTTTAAAATAATTATATTCAACTATATAAAAATTTAGTACTTAAACATTTTATTTTACTTAGGTATTTTTTAAAGACCACAACACATTAATGGTAACTAACTGGATTAAGGTCCACTCAATAGAAGAGAAATCATGTCTGGTACTTAAAACCTAGCCCTTTCTCAGGGATGGTAAGGTCATAGCTCTTAAAAGAGAATCTAATGCTGTCCTTTGGTAGACCAGAATGATTTCTAACTACATACTAAGTATTATCCTCATACCCACAGATATATGTAGCTATTACCCTTCATCAAAGAAGACTTTGCTTACAGTAAATGGAGACTATCACAGAAAATCACAACTGGACACAAGAGAAAGATCAACAGACTGTAGGGAGTTCAATTCCAATGGATACATATGCATGCATGGATGGATAGAACCAACATGAAAGAGGGTATATTAAAAATGTAACAGCCGGAATACCAGAAAATCTGTTGTCACTAGATTCTCTTAGAAATGACTGTATAAATATAGACTTTAACAATGGCAATATCAATATGAATGCTAACTAATATTGAAGAGAGAAAATCTAATGGGGTCCCACTCCAGTACAAAGAACTACTGCAACAAATGCATACCCAGAAGAATTAGCTTCTCCAAGGAATTAACCTCATAATTGGATATTCAATACAAAGTGTTCATATCTAATACCATATACATGGCAAGCAACAAAAATGGACTTGGCTTGCTGTATTTATACATTCTTACATATATGCATACATGTATGTAACAATATAATCAAATAAAGGGGCTGCTGATTTGATAGAGAAAAGGGACTTGGGAGAGGCTGGAGGAAGGAAGAATAAAAGAGATGTGATATAATTATATTTTAATTACATGTATATAAATATAAAAAATGACCATTTCCCTATGTAGTGAAATACATTTGGGGATTAGTCATTATAATTAGATTAAATTCTTTATTTGAGAACAACATATTTTACATCTTCCAAAAGTAACTCCATTTTGGGGATATCTATATTTAATCCAAACTCTTAGAGGCTAAAACAAACTTTGTCTTACTAAAAAATAGAGGAATATTATCTGTATCTAACCAGTTATATCATGTTGAGCTACAACAATAAAAAGCTTCAATGTATCTTAAGACATACAGACTTCTAGATATTTTAAATTAATTATAACTCCATGTAATCCCATTTAGAAATACAAATAGCTTTGGGATATCCATTTTATCTTTCCCAGAAAACATATAACAAATTAGGTTCCAAAGAACACAACCTACATGTTTTATGACATGGTTCTGGATTGAGTATATATGCTACCTTATAGTAAAATTAGGTGGAATTAAGCAATATTCATATTCTAAAATAGAAAGAGCACCCTCATAGAGGCAAAGGGGAGGGGACGGGATGGGGGGGTTGCAGAGGGGAAACTGGGAAGGAGGATAACATTTGAAATGTAAATGATTAAAATGTCTAAAAAATATGTAGGTTTAAATGATATTGTCCAAAGTTGAAATATTATAAACATAAAAGTGAAATTCAATTAGTGATCAACTTGCACAAATTAAAACTTCATCTATCATAATTCATAAATGGAATATACAACATGAAACATTAAAGTTATGAAGTACATTTCATCATGTGGGATAAACATCAACCTTGTAGGTAGGTATAACAAAGAGTCATGTTCCCTTTGGAATGCTACAAAAGGAATTGTTGGTTAACATGCATATATAAACTCCTATATTTAAAAGTCTCTGTCCTAGATTTAAATACAAGATAAATGAATTTGGTACTTTAATATATGTGAAAAATATCCATTGTTTAATTTTTTATAATAACATCAAACTGAAAACATATGTTCACTTCAAAAGTTGATAAACTATTTCTTAAAGAATACAGTGATATAGTTTAGGACTTTCAACTGTAACTTGGCCACAATCACTAAGATTTGTTCTTTTGTGATAACAAAATATATTAGTTTTAAAAAGACATTCTATATTGACCATTATATTTCAGATTATTAATAAATTCTAACTACCTCATTAAAACACATAGATTTCTTGTACCATACATACAACATGCAGCAGAACTGAGGGTTTATACGAGAAAAGGAATACCATTGTATTGAAATGTCTGAGGACACACATGTAGAAAAGGTAAAAGTTTTGTCATTTCTCAAGAAACAAAATAAGAACAATACATTCATGATACACAAAAATGGATTTTATAACAATCTGTGGTGGGATGATCTCACACTAAGAACTATTAACACAGACAGTAAAAGCTTCTCAGATAACTGGATTTCTTAAAACTACAAGTATATGAGCATAGGTTATATAAATTGTGATATTGAAAGCAAAATACAAAATTTGATTGTCATCATTTACATTCAAACTCCATATATATAATTAATTAGCCATATGACTTTGCAGAAATATATTAAAGCTCATAAAGTGTAGTTTCTTCATCTTTATAGTCTATCTTGAATTTATATAAATAATAGAAGTGAAATAAGTGTTAAGAACAAAGATTTTTGTCTGTAAACTCGCACATATGAACAGTAATTAAAATATTGGAGTATGTTGCTAGACAAAAACTAATATGTCTTCCAAGTCTAAGATTTGGTTTTTATTCCACAATATTGTTAATTTTACCAGAGGTATTCCAACACTTGAATTTTAGAGATGATATGTGAATCTAGTATCTATCAATTTATACTTTTCTAAGAAGAAATATAACATAAAAGAACTAAGTACATTAAAACAGAAGATGAGGGGTGTTTTTTAATTTCTGAGAATTTAATCTAGAGCCTTGTACATGTGTGATGGGCAAGCATTCTAACATGGAACTACCCCTAGCCCTAGGAGATTATTCCCTAAGAACAAATAAGGATGCTTCTGCTCTGCTCTCCATGTCCTCATGCCTCATTTAATCTTGTACTTTACAAAATCTGTCTTTAAGAAGCACCCCAAATTTAGTACACAACGGTCACAAAGATGGTTATAACGCATAAAAAAAGCACCACAATCATGAAGCCATAGATCATATATGCCCATAAAGCCACAAAAATTAAATACATTTCAATAAAAGTTGAGCCAAAAGGTAAAATTCTTCCCAGGCAAACAAAAACTGCAGTCTCTATAAACCGGTTTTTCCTAGGGATAGGATGAGGCACAGCATTGAATTGACAAGGGAAGCTGGGCTGACCTGACAGGTTTCAGCCAAGTATTGTACCAACAAGATTTAGAGAAAGAATAACAAAAAAATCAAAACCAAAACACACTAACCAAACAAAAAAACAGATGCAGCAAATGCATTGTTCCAAAGAACTGAAGAAATTAGACTCTAGACATTTTAACTCTTGACAGGAAAATATATTTAACATTTTTATATCTTACCAGGACATTTTCATTTATACAAGAAATAAGTCTTAAAGCCAAAGAAATTGAAAACAATAAAGAATTTAAAGACAATTTGGTCTATTTCTATACTGAATAATATGTTAGAAATGAAATTGTTATTAAGTGATTTCTTTTAGCCTAAAATGATTCCTAAATAATGGGGTCGAGGGTGAATCTGTTAAGGGACTTAATATCATGTATGTTCGAGCCTCTTAAAAATTTCCTTGAAATTAACACTAGCTTTATTTAGAAATGAGAAAAAATAAATTTGTATTTGTTTAAAATAAATATATAACTCAAGCAGTCTGTACACCTATAATTAATTTTAAAAGATGAGCATATGTATTTAAATGAATATAGAATAAAAATGCTACCTAATGAAACTAAGTGAGAAAAGTTCAGTAATAGCGAGGGAACCTTTTATAAAGATGAATGCCTCAATTACGATATTTGCTATAAATAATTTTACATGAAATATATTAATACTTAATTAGGTGATAAAATACTTGAAAAACAGAATCTCTGACAAAGACAATTTCATATGATGAAGTTATTAAAGTGCAGCTGAAAATACTAATAAATAAATTTCAGTTTGAAAATAAGAATTTTTAGTATTCAATCTTCACTATAGTTATAGTTTTGTCTAACAACCTAGAATATTTTAGATAAAATATTTAACTAACCAACTACATTTGTATGTCACAAATAAACAAAATATACTTTAAATATTTGCTATATATAAATAGCTCATTATTACACAGAGTAGTAAAGGAAATAAATGTATATACTGGAATAGTATCATGAACAATATAGTGAATAAGAAATATTTCTTTTTAATAGGCTTAAAAATGAACTTACCATGTCTATTATATCAGATTCATTTTCATGGTTAAGATCAGACTACAAGAAAAAGAAAGAGTAAATTAGTGTTTATTGCTGATATAAAACTTATTTAAGGGAACAGAATAAATGTCAATAGAACCTTATCTCTACTGTTTTCATTACTTAATGAAGGAAATGTATGCTGAATCAGAGAAATAATCTGTATTTATCTATCTTGTAAGCATTTGCATTTATTCATGTGCATTTATAGTGACTTCAATGAAGTACAACTAAATTTGCCATTTTTCTTTTCTGTACCATGGTTTCATTCTTTTAACTCTATTGATTGACATTTTCCTTGGGGTCTCTACATACTATACTCCAGACATTATATATTCTCTCAATGCTATCCTTAAAATATAAGTTTTAAAATCCATATCTGACTTAAATATACTTCATCAATACAAACTTCATTTAACAGTAAGACAATGACCTTAAAACTTTTATACTGAAACTTATTTCCCATATTTTCTATCATATTTATTTTTTCAACTGTCAATATTTTTAAAAAACTATTATTTACATGATTGTTGTCCTGACCACAAATATTTAAAAACTATTAAATTTTATAATACATAAGCACATACCTGAAAAATATGTAGTTAACTGATATCTTACATATGAATATGCCTGCACAATTACAATATAAACTATAGAATAACATTATAGAATACATTCCAGAGTATTTCTAGCATCACAGAATGTTCCCTTCATGTTCCTATCCCACACTATAGTCCGAGTAATAATCAGTGCTTTCAATTGTCTCATAATTATTTTTCTGCTTGGTATTTCATATAAATGAAATCATATGGCATATGGCATATACATTTTTTTCCTTATTCCCCCTGGTTTACTCGCCATACAATTTATAGGAAACATGTTGGTTACAGAATATCACATAATTGAAATTTACAGAGTTCGATCTTTTCCAATTTTTGGCTTCAATATTTCAGCATACTTGCATTTAAATTATAAGACTTATAAAATTTATTTTTTAGATATATACATGCATATATAATACATAAATTTTCTCTCACACATTATATCTTAACCACAATATCCCTTCTCTCCACTGCTGCCTATCCCTCCCTTCTGTCACAGATCCACTCACATTCCATTTCCTTTCGAAAAACAAAGCGGACCTCACAAGGACATCAACTGTACATGGCATAACAAATTACAGTAAGACTAGGCACAAACCCTCACATTAAGGCTGGCCCAAATATGAGGCAACCCAATAGCAGTTAGAGTCTCAAGTGCAGGCAGATCTTATTTATGTCACTTACAATATTTTCTCTTTTATGAATCTTATTTGTTTTCACTCTCTATTAATTTCCTTATTGAATATTTAGATCATCCAAGTTTATTAAGTTTTATCTATACCAACTTCTATCATTATTTTCATGGTTATTACACAATATATTTGAAGGGTGTATTGGAAAATTCTATGTGTCCCCAAGATCATTCAGAGGATTCATGAGGTCAAAACTTTTGCATGCTTCAGAAGATAGAAAAATCTCCCATGCTCATGGATTGGCAGGATTGATAAGAGGAAAAATGGCCATCTTCCTGAAAGCAATCGACAGAATCAATTCAAAATCCCCTCAAAATTCCTACTCAATTCTTCATAGAGTTAGAAAGGGTAATTTGTAAATTCATTGTAAATAACTAAAAACCCAGAATTGCAAAAACTATTCTCAAAAATAAAAGAACTTCTGGGGGAATCACCACCCCCAAACTCAAGTTGTATTGCAGAGCAATAGTGACAAAAAAAATTGTATGGTATTGGAACAGAGACAGGCAGGTAAATGAATGGAATAGAATTGAAGACCCAGAAATAAACCCACACATCTATATGGTCAATTGATCGTTGACAAAGGAGCTAAAACCATCCAGTGGAACAAGGACCTCCACGTAAAACCAGATACAATGAATCATACAGACCCTAAGATAACACAATTGCCAGCCTGATTACTATACCAGCAAAGCTCAATCTTTATCGATGAAGAAACCAAGAAATTCAAGAAGACCAAATTTACAAAATATCTTCCTACAAATCTAGCCTTAAAAGGATAAGAGATGGAAAACTCCAACACAAGGAGGGAAACTACAACCTAAAAAAAAGCAAGAAAGTAATCTTCCAACAAACCCAAAAGAAGATAGCTACACAAAAGTAATTGCACCTCTATTAACTAAAATAACAGGAACAAATAATCACATTTCCTTAATATCTCTTAACATCAATGAACTCAATTCACCAATAAAATATATAGACTAACAGACTGAAAATGTAAACAGGACCCAGAATTTTTCTGCAAACAGGAAACACATCTAAGTGGCAAAGACAGACACTACCTCAGAGTAAAGGGCTGGAAAACAATTTTCGAAGCAAATGGTCCCAAGAAACAAGCTGGAGTCACCATTCTAATTTTGAATAAAATCGACTTTCAACCAAAAGTTATCAAAAAGATAAGGAAGGACACTTCGTTTTCAACAGAGGAAAAAAGTCTACCAAGATGAACTTTCAATTCTGAAAATCTATGCACCAAATGCAAGGGCAGACACATTCATAAAAGAAACTTAACTAAAACTCAAAGCACACATGGCACCTCACACAATAATAGTGAAGGATTTCAACACCCTACTCTCAGCAATGGACAGATCATGGAAAGAGAAACTATACAGAGACACAGTGGAATTAACAGAATTTATGAACCAAATAGGTTTAACCAATATCTATAGAACATTTTATTCTAAAACAAAAGAATATAACTTTTGCTCAGCACCTCATGGTACCTTCTGCAAAACAGACCATATAATTGGACACAAAGCAGGCCTCAACAGATATAAAAATATTGAAATAATCCCTTGCATCCTATCAGATCACCATGGACTAAGACTGGTCTTCAATAACAACAAAAACAATGGAAAGCCCACATAAACGTGGAAACTGAACAACGATCTACTCAATGGTGACTTGGTCAAGGAAGAAAGAAAGAAAGAAATTAAAGACTTTTTAGAATTTAATGAAAATGAAGGCTTGTCATACCAAAACTTGTGGGACACAATGAAAGCATTGCTAAGGGGAAAACTCATAGCTCTAAGTGCCTACAAAAACAAACTGCAGAGAGCATACACTAGCAACTTGACAACACACCTGACAGCTCTAGAATAAAAAGAAGCAAATACATCCAAGAGGAGTAGACAGCAGGAAATAATCAAACTCAGGGCTGAAATCAACCAAATAGAAACTGAAAGAACTATACAAAGAATCAATAAAACCAGGAGCTGGTTCTTTGAGAAACTCAACAAGCTAGATAAACCCTTAGCCAGACTAACCAGAGGGCACAGAGACATAAAGAAATAGAAGCAGTCATGAAAAGTCTCCCAACCAAAAAAAAAAAAAAAAAAAAAAGCCCAGGACCAGATGGTTATAATGTAGAACTATATGAGACCTTCCAAAAAGACCTAATACCAATTCTCTTCAAACTACTCCACAAAATAGAAACAGAAGGAAGACTACTCAATTCATTCTATGAAGCCACAATCATGCTCATACCTAAACCACACAAAGACCCAACAATAAAAGAGAACTTCAGACCAATCTCCCTTATGAATATTGATGCAGAAATACTCACTACAATTCTCACAAACCAAATACATCAAAACAATCAGTCATCATGATCAAGTAGGCATTATCTACGAATGTAGGGATGGTTCAATATTCAGAAATCCATCAATGTAGTCCACTATATAAACAAACTCAAAGAAAAAAACACACTACCTTCTCACTAGATGCTGAGAAAGCATTTGACAAAATTCAACATCCCTGAATTCATGGTAAAAGTCTTGGAAAGATCAGGAATTCAAGGCCCATACCTAAACATAGTAAAAGCAATATACAGCAAACTGGTAGCCAACATCAAACTAAATGGAGAGAAATTTGAAGCAATTCCACTAAGATAATGTACTAGACAAGTGTGACCACTCTCTCCCTACCTATTCAATATAGTACTGGAAGTCCTGGCTAGAACAAATTGATACAAATAGGAGAGGAAGGAGTCAAAATATCACTATTTGCAGATGATATAATTGTATAGATAAGTGACCCCAAAACTTCTACCAGAGAACTCCTAAACCTAATAAACAACTTCAGCAAAGTGGCTGATTAGAAAATCAGCTCAAACAAATCAGTAACCTACCTATACTCAAAAGATAAATAGGCTGAGAAAGAAATTAGGGAAGTGACACCCTTCACAATAGTCACAAATAATATAGAATATGTTGGTGTGAATCTAACCAAGCAAGTAAAAGATCTGTATGACAAGAACTTCAAGTATCTGAAGAAAGAAATCGAAGAAGATCTCAGAAGATGGAAAGATCTGCCATGCTCATGGATTGGGAGGATTAATATAGTAAAACTGGCCATCTTGCCAGAAACAATCTACAGATTCAATGCAATCCCCATTAAAATCCAAACTCAATTCTTCACAGAGTTACAAAGAGAAATTCTGAAATTCATTTGGAATAACAAAAAACCCAGGATTGCGAAAACTATTTTCAACATTAAAGGAACTTCTGGAGGAATCACCATCCCTGACTTCAAGCTGTACTACAGAGCAATAGTGATATAAACTACCTGGTATTGGTACAGAGACAGGCGGGAAGATCAATGGAGTAGAATTGAAGACCCAGAAATGTACCCACACACCTATGGTCACTTGATCTTTGACAAAGGAGCTAAAACTGTCCAGTGGAAAAAGGACAGCATTTTCAACAAATGGTGCTGGTTCAACTGGAAGACAACATGTAGAAGAACGAAAATTGATCCATTCTTATCCCCTTGTACAAAGCTCAAGTCTAAGTGGATAAAGGACCTTCACATAAAACCAGATACACTGAAACTAATAGAAGAGAAGGTGGGGAAGAACCTCGAATACTTGCGCACAAGGGAAAAGTTCCTGAACAGAACACCAATGGCTTAAGCTCTAAGATCAAGAATTGACAAATAGGACCTCATAAAATTGCAAAATTTCTATAAGGCAAAGGACACTGTCAATAGGACAAAATGGCAACCAACTGATTAGGAAAAGATCTTTACCAATCCCACATCTGATAGAGGGTTAATATCCAATATATTCAAAGAACTCAAGAAATTAGACTCCAGACAACCAAATAACCCTATTAAAAAATGGGGTAGAGAGCTTAACAAAGAATTATCAATGGAAGAAACTCGAATGGCCGAGAAGCACCTAAAGAAATGTTCAGTGTCCTTAGTCATCAGGGAAATGCAAATCAAAACAACTCTGAGATACCATCTCACACCAGTCAGAATGGCTAAGATTAAGAACTCAGGTGATAGTAGATGCTGGCGAGGGTGTGGAGAAAGAGGAACACTCCTCCATTGTTGGTGGGACTGCAAGATGGTGCAACCACTTTGGAAAGCAGTCTGGCGGTTCCTCAGAAAATTGGGCATAGCATTACCTGAAGATCCAGCTATACCACTCCTAGGCATATACCCAGAAGATGCTCGAACATATAACAAGGACATATGCTCAACTATGTTCATAGCAGCCTTATTTATAATAGCCAGGAGCTGGATAGAACCCAGATGTCCTTCAACTGAGGAATGGATTCAAAAAATGTGGTATATTTACACAATGGAGTATTACTCAACTATTAAAAACAATGAATTCGAGAGGTTCCTAGGTAAATGGATGGAACTAGAAATTATCATCCTGAGTGAAGTAAGCCAATCACAAAAGAACACACATGGTATTCACTCACTGATTATTGGATATTAGCCCAGAACCTTGAAATGCCCAAGATGCAACTCACAGGCCACATGAAGAATTCTCAACTGAGGAATATCGAATGGCTGAGAAGCACCTAAAGAAATGTTCAGCATCCTTAGTCATCAGGGAAATGCAAATGAAACCCTGAGACTCCACCTCACACCAGTCAGAATGGCTAAGATCTAAAACTCAGGTGACAGTAGATGCTGGCACGAATGTGGAGAAAGAGGAACACTCCTCCATTGTTGGTGGGATTGCAAGACGGTGCAACCTCTCTGGAAATCAGTCTGGCAGTTCCCTGAAAATTGGACCTAGCATTACCTGAGAACCCAGCTATATGTAACTCCTGGGTATATACCCAAAAGATGCTCCAACATATAACAACCACACATGCTCTACTATATTCATAGCAGCCTTATTTATAATAGCCTGAACTGGAGAGAACACAGATATCCTTCAACAGAAAAATGAATACAAAAAAAAATATGGTAGATTTACACAATAGAGTATTACTCTGCTATTAAAAACATTGAATTCGACAAATTCTTAGGTAAATGGATGGAACTAGAAAATATCATCCTGAGTGAGGTAACCCAATCACAAAAGAACACACATTGTATTCACTCACTGATAATTGGATATTAGCCCAGAAGCTTCAAATACCCAAGATTCAACTTACAGACCACATGAAGCTCATGAAGAAGGAAGAGGGTGCTTCGGTCCTTCATAGAACGAGTAATGAGTAACAAAATACTCAAAGGAGCAAATATGGAGACAAAGTGTGGGACAGAGACTGAGTCTGGAGACCATTCCACCTGGGTATCCATCCCATGTACAGTCACCAAACGTAGACGCTGATGTGGATGCCAGGAAGTGCATGCTGACAGGAGCCTGATACAGCTGTCTCCTTAGAGGTCTGCCTGAGTCTGACATATTCAGAGGAGGATGCTCACAGCCAACCATCGGACTGAGCATGGGGACCCCAATGGAGGAGTAAGAGAAAGGACTGAAGGAGTTGAAGGGGTTTTTTAGCCCCATAGGAAGAATAACATTATCAACCAACCAGACTACCAGAGATCCCAGGAAATAAACCACCATCCAAAGGGTACACATGGGGGGACCCACGGCTTCAACTGCATATGCAGCATAGGATGGCATTGTCTGGCATCAATGGGAGGAGAGGCCCTTGGTCTGATGAAGGCTTGATTCTCCAGTGTAGGGGGATTTCAGGACAGTGAGGTGGGAGTGGGTGGGTGAGAGGAGGATCACCTTCATAGAAACAGTGAGACAGGGGATGGAATAGGGAGTTCCAGAGGGGAGACCTTGAAAGGATAACATTTAAAATGTAAATACATAAAATAGCTAATAAAAATTATATTAAAAAAGATAATTCTATACAATATGCAGTACTTTTATGATTATATTTTTCCTATTTAACTCAACACTGTATATGTTCCTACTTTTCCCAAATAAATTCCATAGTTTATTAAAAATACCTGTTTTCATAATATTAATAAGGTACATTAAGGGTTATTTCACTTAGAGTTTTCATGAGTACGTTATAAATATGATATGCAAGCAAATACACATGTTCAGTAACACCTATTAAATGATAATTAAAGGTGTTTCAAATTAGAATACTAATAAACTTCAGTTTGTATTTAGACATGTTGTTTATGAAGGCATGTAATGAATTCATTATTATAGTAAATGAATTCATTCAATTTATCTATTTTCATGAGACATATGTAGTGATACATTTTTATAAATATATGTTAACTCCAGAATGTATGAACTTTTGGCATACCACACTGCTGTCCTCCTGTGTACTCAGGCTGTTTAAGTTCACATATTTATAAGAGAACTATGTAACTAATGTTATTATAGCTTAGATTTCTCAAATATTATACAACAAATATCTAATACAAATATTTAAAAAAACAGCATGTGGATATAGCTTGACAGCATCTGTTTGCAGTGCTGAGTACTTTTGTGTCAGTTGAGATCAATAAAATGAATTTTCCCTTTTAAAATTTTTAAAGATTTCTGCAAAGTATCCCTCATTCATTCCCAATGCCGTGTTTTCTGTGTTGGTCAAGAAATATATAGCAAAGGCCTTTGATATGGGCAGGCACAGAGAGATACAATAGACACATTGACAAAACAGGGACAGATTAGACACACAAAATAGATGGGCTACAGGACAGGCCAAGCCACAAGCAACCAACTACAGACAGATGGAAGACACCAGAAGTTGAGAATTCAAGTTCTGGATTTCTCTTGGTGAAATTGATCCAACAAGAAGTTGTTTTATATTCATCCATATGTTACACTGACACACTTTCTGAGGTTATCTTTAATTTGTTAAGGGGTATAGCATAATATAGAGAGTAAGGTAAACAAATGAAATTTTACATATGGAACCAACCATACAGCATGCCTCAAATCAAACATGTTTCCAGTACACAGGAGTCTTTCTCCGTCTCCCTTCCTGTACACAGCTTCCCTGTCTAAAGATATACCATAAAAAAAAAACCTTTTCTTGCTTTCGAACTTCACGTAAATAGAAACTATAGACTTGGTTGTACAATATGTGCTACATTGATATCTTTTATTTAGCAAAGTATGTGAAAATCTGTTATGTTATTGTGTTTAGTAGTAGTTCATATCATATATATTATATACAAATATATCCTAATTTAGTTGTTCATTTCAGGTTTTTACATGCCTTCCTAACAAAGCTTAATTCTTATTAATATTTATAGTATTTTATTCATAAGAGACATAAAATGCTGAATATTTTAACCTCAATAGTGGCATAGATTATCATGGAACTTCCTATGTAATCCACATTGGCCTCAAATTCTTTATTCTTCTGCATCATCTTCCTGAATGCTGAGATTAAAAGCATTCATCCAAATAACAATTAAATTTTTATCTTTTTATGTACTACACATTCTGAAGCATTTTCTCTTTAAATATTTTAATATGCACTAATATCATTCAGTAAACAATATTTCAATAGTTAGAATTACCTGATATCATAATTCTTGGTTAGTTTTCAAATCTCTTTCATGTGTTTTTATTAAACAGTTTCTCCTTACTTACAATATTTAGCTATTCCCTTCCTGTCTTTACTAAAGAAAAAGAAGTTCATTTATAGCCTTTATATTCTATTATTTTACATTATAAAAATGAAAATTATTGGTAGACAGGTATCCATGGATATATCAATTTCTGAATTTCTTTTTTTCTTTTTCTTTTTTATTGATTATTTTATTTACATTTTGAAAGTTGTCCCCCTTCCTGGTCTCCCCTCCACAAACCCCCCATCCCATCACCCCTCACCTTTGTCTCTAAGAGGGAGCTCCTCCACCCCCTCACTCATTTCTGCCTCACTGTTCTAGCATATCCCTATGCTGGGGCATCAAGCTTCCACATGACCAAGAGCTTCCCCTCCCACTGATGCCAGATAAGGCCATCGTCTGTTACATGGGTAGCTAGAGCCATGGATCCATCTATGTATACTCTATGTTTGGTGGTTTAACCCCTGGGAGCTCTAGGGGAATCGATTAGTTGATGATTTTCTTCCTATGATGTTGTAATTCCCTTCAGCTCCTTCCATCCTTCCCCTAACATTTTCATTGGGGTCCCTGGACTAGGTCCAATGATTGGTTCTGAGTATCTGCATCTTTATCAGTAAGGTGCTAGCAGAGCCTTTCAGAGGGCAACTATACCAGACTCCTATTAGCAAGCACTTCTTGGCATCAGCAATTCTTTTGAATAGAAGAGTTGTATTTGTTTACCAGGGTGTTCACTGGATGCTAGTATAACAAACAGCATTTTAAAGTAAATATAGTCAAATAGATATGGGAGAGTGGGCAGCCTTATCTTAACCCTGATTTTACTGGAATTGCTTTAAGTTTCCATTTAATTTGATGTTTGGCTATTGCCTTGCTATATATTGACTTTAGTATGTTTAGTAGGCACATTGTATCTCTGTTCTCTCCAAGATTTTCAAGAAGGGGTGTTGGATTTTGTCAAAGCCTTTTTCAGCATATGATGAGATGAATATGTGGGGGGTTTTCTTGCAATTTGTTTATGAGGTGGATTACACTGATAGATTTTTGTATATTGAAGTATCCTTGCATCCTTGGGATGAAGCCTACTAGATCATGTTGGATGATGTCTTTGATATGTTCTTGGATTTGGTTTAAGAGCATTTTATTGAGTAATTTTACATTAAATGTTCATAAGGGAAATTTGGCTAAAATTAAGATAGTCAATAGAATAGGAAAAATTCTTCTTGCTCTATATGTGAAAACTGATTAATATCTAAAATATCAAAAAAATCCAAACACAAAATAACCTAAAGTATTCCAATCAAGTGTTCCAAATGAGCAAATGAATATTTTTCAATAAAACGACTAATGGCGAATATTTATATGAAAAATGTTCAACATTCTTAGTAATTAGAGAATTGACTTTCTACCACTAAATGGATATCATCAAGAAAACAGATGGCAAGCCCTATTGCTGAAGATACCATTTACTTATGTAATCAAAAATGGAGAAATTTATCTGGTGGCCAACTAGAAGTTTTACTCTTCTAACTAGCATTAATAGTGCCAGAAAGTACTATACACACTCCTGGATGACAAAAGTAATCATCAATCTCCTCAGCTATGAGCCCTGCCACCTATAATATTTAATACCCTATAAGATATACTGGTATAATAGTGGCACTAATGGGATTAACTAACCACTTTTTGATTGAATGTAAGACCAGGTCTATGAAATGGAACCCACACATGATATTGTTAATGAGGTCAAGATCTGAGACTAGAAATGTCATAGGCCCAAGGGAAAATATATATATATATATATATATATATATATATATATATATATATATATATATATATTTATTGACAAAGGAATATTTCAATAAGCAACTCCTGATGGGATACTGCTTATCCATAAATCAGTGTACTATGCAACCCTCATCAGAAAAAGTTCTTGCAGTAGATGATAATAGATGATAATTATCACAGAGACCCACAACTGCACAATGTATGTATATATATATATATATATATATATATATATATATATATGTGTGTGTGTGTGTGTGTGTGTGTGTGTGTGTGTGTGTGTGTGAACTTCCTGCACTTAATCCTAAGTGGAATAGTCTTTATCAACTTCCTTTCTTCCTTTTCTCAAGGCTCAAGGATCTATGTGCAAGATGAGTCAGAAAGAGCCACAGGTTGTGGGTCACTTCCAAGGAAACAGTGTCTTCTAACATGGCTGATACACACATAAACTCACAGCAACTGACAGAATGTTCAAGAATTGCAAAATTCATATCAGAAAAATAACAGCACAAAGAGACTTGAACGGGCAAAAAATTACACTCCTAACCAAGAAGCTATTTACAATTGATATTTGCTGAAAGAGAGAGAGTAACTGTGACAATAGGTGCTGCAGACTTGGTCTCATGCTTGTTTTTTTTGCTAATTGGGTACTCAAAATTACATGGGAATCTGCACATCTGAATGTAAGAAGTTGCAGGTCCTTTCCCCCAGTTGGTTTTGAATCAATAAATTGCTGGCAGCTAATAGCTGGGCAGAGAGACAGAGGCAGGACTTTTAGGATTCCGGGGCAAGGGAACAAGGTAAATGAAGGGATAGCAGCAATGCCAGAAAAGCAGTAGCTGCCAAGCCTGAGAAGTGCAGAACAGAGAGACAGTCAACATGTAAGAGCCAGGGATTGTGACCCAGAAGGGTTGCAGGTCTGGGTCCAGGAAAGCCATGATGGAATATAGGTTTTAGTAAGTGAAGAGTTGGGATTATCCAAAAGTAATTCAGCCACATGGAGCTTAGGAAGTGGCCCAGCCATTGAGCTGTTTAAGGACATTAAAATATAAGACTGCATGTGTATGTCTTTCATACATGCCACTGCAGCTGGGACAGTTTGAGTAGAGATAAATTGGCTTCTACAATAACTAGATGTATCAATCACAGTCCAGGGCAAGATCAAGACTCTGTGTGTGTGTGTGTGTGTGTGTGTGTGTGTGTGTGTGTGTGTGTGTGTGTGTTTGTGTGTGTGTGTGTGTGTGCTTTACTTTATTTTATTTTTTTATTTTAGAAAGAGCAGAAATGAGTAGATACAGAGGTTGGGAAGATTTGAGATGCTGAAAATATAAGATCAAAATGTATTGTACATAAAAATGTAAAAAAATAATAAAATTGTAGGAATGTAAATTAGTCCAGGTGTATTATGAAAATCAGTACCAAGATTCCTCAGGATCCATATCATCCAGCACGTGAATCCAGGAACTTTGTAAGAAACTTGGTAAATCCACATATGACAGAGATATATGCATATAAGTGTTTATTGTAGCTCTACTCATAGTAAGTAAGTTATGGCATAATCCTGAGTTTATAAATAAAAGAATGTTTAACCATAAGCATCCGGAATCAAAAGTCAAAATGGCAAATATCACATTACACCTTATTTATGAATCTTAAAATTTATATAAATACATGTAATTATGAATTCATTTATGATATAACAGTAGAAGCAAAACTATCTAAGGGATTAATCAGTAAATCTAAGAAAAAGAAATAGAATATAAAGGATAGGTGAAAGAAATGGTCTAAATAGGAAATGGTAGTTTGAAACACATTGCTATTTACAAAGATTATACTCAAATACTCAAAAATATACTCAAATAGAATTAAATATGAGAAAAGCAATAATAATCAAATGCTAAAAGTGTACAAATAAAAGTTGGAAGTCAAAACCCTAATCACATAAAGAATCTAAAACCTTCAAGTAGTCTGTCTCTGCTACCTAATATTTAACCCTCGCAATAAATATTAATAGGATGAAAGGTTAAAAGCATATCCTGTGATCTGAAGAATGTTAGCACTTTGAGTATATTAATATTTTCCCTTTATTGACTGTTTGGATATAGGTATCATTAACACAGAGCTATTAGAAGTATCTTTCAAACATTAAGAGAAAATGCATTTCCAATGTGCATTTTTAAAGTCAAAACATAAAGAGAATTTGAATCCTGGTATTAGTTTGCAAAGTAATATCTTGAATCCTTAAGCAATTACTAAGTCTGGATAACTTTTGTAGATTCCAAAGCTAGTACATAATTTCAATATTGGTATGTTTTTCTTTTTTAAAAGAAATGATTAACTTTAAATAATTTACTATGTTCAATGATTATTAAGTTATAAACATTTAAATTCTGAATAGGTGTTCTCTAAGTATTCTTAATAAAAGTAAAATATCAGTAAAAGTAAAGTATGTAATAATTATTCTTAATAAAAGATTTAAAATATATTTAATGGGAATGTTAATAAAAATTATATGTAGGCATACAAAACATGAGAGCAAACAGGTAAAAGATTTCATTACTCAAATGAAGCACAGAAAAAATAAGCATAAACCCAACACTGTAAAATAAATAAAAAAAACAAAGCTAACATTTTATGCCTCCTATATTTTGAAATAGAATGTCTGCAAGGTCTATGTATTAAAAGGGATTGTTTCAAATCTGTAGGACTATTGTGAGGAAGCAGAACTTGAGAAATGGAACAAAATAGAATGTCTTAAATCACTCTAGAAAAACTCTTCAAGTATGTTTTAAGAACCAAGATCCTTCCTCTTCTCTTTATCTCTGAATGAGGAGTTTCACTCTAAATACACTGTCAACATGTGTCACATTTTTACAGAACCAAAAGCAATTCAGTCATCTAAGCATGCACTTAAATCTCCAAAACTGGGAGGCAAAATAAAGTTTTCCTTAATAAGCTGACTCTTTCAGGTATTAATTGCACTAATGGAAAACTGATTAACTCAACACTGAATCAATTAAAGGAATATTGAAACTATGGTAATTTTAATTGTCTTTTCCTCCACCTGTCTTCATTTTAGTGTCAATTTGAAGGTGGCAATTTGTATTTCAAATTTGACATCCTCACTCTTGAACCAAAAGTAGCATGGTAGATTTTACTGTGCCTATCTATGTTAGCATATCTGGGATAGATCTAAAGAACTGTATGGAGTTGATCTTTTCTCATTTGAAAAAAAGAGAACTTGGATAAGAGAAAATACAAGTAATATTTAAAAATACTGGAAAGTTAATAAGCAATTTACATATGTCTCGGACAAATTACAATTGGGACAAATAGCAGATTAACTGTTGTTTGATAGAAAAATCAAAAAACAGCTAAAAACGTCTCTATCCTTAGTACCAAATTATTCTTTTGGTCCTTTGGCCATGGCCAAAAGATAAAAGACAGGCTCAAGAAACAAACAATAGGCTCTTAAAACAAACAAACAATCTATACAACCATGGTTAGATTTTTTTGCTGTTGTTTTAATTTTAAGTCCCTGGCACTCAGAGAATTTTTGAAAGTATAAGTTGACTATGAAACAAACAGACATGTACTTTAATATCACACAAGAAAATAAATACAGAATTTTTTAAAAAGAAAAACTGGGCTCTTGAGATGATTCAGGGGTGAAACCCAAAGATCAGAATTCAATTTCTAGGGTTCATGCTGGTGAAAGAGATAACAGACTCCTGAAAATTCTCTTCTGACCTTTCACACCACATATTTACACACACACACACATCACACACACACAAACACAAACAATTTAACAAATAAAGTTATCACTGGAAAGAGACTCTGATTTTAACATTACCATATTATAATATTAAATGTCCATGCTTGTTTTCTACCAAAATATAAAGCATACAAAAACAAAAAAATGAGCATAAAATATTTGACGGGATGTAACAAACTAAAAGAAACTATCCATAATCCAAGACAGACTTTGAGATTATGAGTTGAAGGCATTAAAGAAATCCTTTTTAACATATGCAATGATCTAAAAGTAACAACAAAATAAGATCAAGACAAAATTTATAAAATTATAGCATAAATATAAATTATTTAAAAGAAGTTAACATGAAAAGGATGCTGAAGTGTAAAATAATTTAAGAAGTTTCTCAATAGTTCCTAATTTTGTGGGCAGAAAAGTCAGTGAAAGATTAAACAACTGAAATTGCCAGTATTTTATTTCTAATCCTTAAACTGGAAATATAAAAGCACTACAAAGGAACAAAATTTTATTGAGTCTGTATAATATGACAACCACTTTTAACTTAAAATTGATGTTCTTATACTAGGAGCAAGTTCATTCAAGTTTTCTACCTTCTTTCAGTTCCTAAAATTTATCAATTCATATCATATGTGCGTCAAACAAAAGCTTACTGGTGATAATATCCTCAGTTTTATTCCAAGTCTGTTTTCAGCTAATTATATTATGTTTCAAAGGACCTAATTTAAACTTGACAATATCTCAACAGAAAATCTTTATCCAGTATTTAAGGACCAAGAAAGAAGCTTCTATTAATATCTTGTTTATTTTTTATTGGATATTATATTTATTTACATTTCAAATGTTATTCCCTTCCCAGGTTTCCCCTCTGGAAACCCACTATCCCATCCTCCTTCCCCCTGCTTCTGTGAGGGTGCTAGCTCTCCCACCCACCCACTCCTGCCTCCCACCCTAACATTCCCCTACACTGGGAGATCTAGCCTTCCCAGGACCAAGGGTCTCTCCTCCCATTGATGTTCGACAAGGCCATCCTCGGCTACATATGCGGCTGGAGCCATGAGTCCCTCCATGTGTATTCTTTGGTTGGTGGTTTAGTCCATAGAAGCTCTGGGAGATCTGGTTGGTTGATACTGTTGTTCTTCCTATGGGGTTACAAATCCCTTCAGTTCCATCAGTCCTTTCTCTAACTCCTCCATTGGGGATCCTGTGTTCAGTCCAATGGTTGGCTGCAGGCATCAACATCTGTACTGGTAAGGCTCTGGGAGAGCCTCTTGGGAGACATCCATATCAGGCTCCTGTCAGTATAACTATCCCTTTTAAAGTCAGTGCCACAATTGTTATTATATAGTATGTTTCATTTCTTCTATCTCTGAATTCAGGTGTCTGAAATTAACATAACCAGTTTTTTCCTCTTTTATTAGATGTTTGTGTGGCTTACTTTTTTTCTTCATGTTTTTACTTTTAATCTTTATGCTGTTTCACATTTGAAGTTTGGTATAAATTTATTAATTAAATTTGTTTTGGGAAGTTTTGATTCACAAGTGAGTTGCATTATAATTAGTATAACCTCTCACCTCCTAACCCTTTAATTTCTCTCTTTACAAATTCCTTTCTCAGATTCATATCTTCTTTGTTTTGCTTCATGATATATGTGTTCAACCAAGGCACTATCTTTGCGATCATGGATTTTAGAACATAATTCCTTGCTTTATTATTTATGTGGTCATTAAAAAGTCATTGGGTTCTACTATTATGATTATATGTTAATCTTAGATTCTATGATGCTATAAACTTTCTTCATGTTTTAGTGACATAATTATTAGATATTATTGTTTCTATCCTACTGTCATTTGTCATATCAAGTACTATGGCATGACTAGTTAAGACTGGTTATATTTCCCATACGGAGAAAGATTCATAAGTTCATGATGATTTTCAAATGACAATAACATTATTTATGAAGTACTGCTGCTTTTGTTTATTATGAGATTTTTAATTAACAAAAAATGACAGATTTTACTGTTATTTCACAAAGATAAATAATAGTGCATTTGCTCACAATCATGTTACCCTCTGCCCCATCAAAATGAACTTTTTACTCTTCAGAAAGAATCCCCTCTGTTATTATGTGATTATTATTATTACTGTAATATTGTATTTCAATTACACTATTTACCTTTACAATCACAATACTATTATAATAATGATAATATTTATTATATTATGTGTAAGATGATATGGGACTATGTAATATTATCTTCTCTTCCACTTCTGTTTCATGTTTGGGATTCCTTTTAGTGCCTTATACAATATCAGCTAGGTAGTCATGAATTGCTTTAATATGTGCTTGGCTTAGAAGGTCTATATTTCTACAGTTTAAAAGATAATTTTGCATGTTCTCATGGATATAGCTTCTGACATTAGAGATACTAACTCACAACAAATTCTGACTGCCTAGACAAAGACAATAATAATAGATATGCCACCCAAAAGATGTTTCAACATACAACAGGGGCACATGCTCCACTATGTTCATAGCAGCCTTATTTATAATAGCCAGAAGTTGAAAAGAACCCAGATGTCCTTCAACAGAAGAATGGATGCAGAAAATGTGGTACATTTATACAATGGAGTACTACTTAGCTGTTAAAAACAATGACTTCATGAAATTATTAGGCAAATGGATGGAGCTGGAAAATATTATCCTGAGTGAAGTGACCCAATCTCAAAAGAACACATATGGTATGCACTCACTGTTAAGTGGATATTAGACCAAAAGCTCACAATACCTAAGATACAACAAATATGCCACATGAAACTGAAGAAGAAGAAGGAAGACCAAAGTGTGGGTGCTTTGGTCCTTTTTAGAAGGAGTATCAAAAGATTCAACCAGAGCTCCCAATGTCTAAACCTCCATCCTGAGAGCACATGTCTCCACCTGTATAAGTAATTGAGGGTGGCCTTGTCAGACATCAGTGGAAGTAGAGGGCCATGGTCCCTGAAAGCTTGGATTCCCTAATGTTGGGGAATTCAAGAGCAGGGAGATGGAACTGGGAGGATGTTCGGAACACACCCTCATAAAAATAGAAGGAGGGGGTATGGGATAAGGGGTTTCTGGGGGAGAATGGAGGGGAGATAACATTGAAAGGTAAATACGTAAAATATTCAATTAAAAAAAACAGATAATGGGTCTGGAAAAAAAAGATTGTTTACTTATTTCAAATTATTTTCAAAAGTTTCTAGGAGATGCTAATTGGCTAAGATCTTATTTTAAGCTCTCCACAAATAATTTAAGTCTCTGTTCTCAAGAGAGATGTAAATCCTAATTTCCCTCAACAATTAATTGACAAAAGAGTAATCTCACAAAAAGTAGAAGCTACTATTAATTGATATATTATATAGTCTAATTAGTTGTTGGCTGTTCTATAACAGTAATTTGATAAAAGAGATTATTAATATAGATTTATATTTCTTTAAAGAGTGTCTTCATGACGCTCTGAGTGTTGAAGGAGCGGCTGCTGGTGCATCTGCCCTGATTTTACAAGAACTCTGAAAGACTGGCTTTAAAAACAAAAGAGGGGGAACGGTACCCCCCCAGGAGTCTCCCGAAATACTGTCCATCATGCCTTGTTCACTTTTAACTCTCTAAAACTGAAAGTTTCTTGGCTGTTACCAGCAGCCCTTTAAAGATTTCTTAAGTTTTTAAATGGAATTACACTTTAGTTCTTTCATAATCCCAATCCAAGCTCAGAATAATGGATTTAATTTGTAACACCCAAAATGCTAAAAAACATTTACGATTCTAATAATATATCTTGTAAATGTTTTCTCAAATTATTTTACTGGACCTCCCCTTAATGTTTATTTCTGTTATTACTATTAGGATGCAGACATGTGTTTTATTTGAATAACTCATAATATATACTGTCATCATATCAATTTTAGAAATTTTGGCACATTAATTTTCTTCTATCTTGACAAATAATATTGACATTGATACAAAGTCAAATACACAAAACATTAGCAGAGGGAGGCGAGATGGGATAGGAGATTTACAGAGGGGAAACCAGGAAAGGGGATAACATTTGAAATGTAAATAAATAAAATATCCAATAATAAAAGAAAAAATATTCAAAATATTTCCATAAATATATGTTTTTACATTAAACTTAAATACCAGTGTAAAAAAAACTTAAACACTTTGCATATTTATTGCTCAAAAGAGAAAATTTATCTAGAAGGAAATTTGAACATCACTTCCAGGCTGTACATAAATTGGAAATTAAAATTTCACAAAAATGAAACCAATCAATCATGACTTTTAGATTTTAAATAAAGAAAACATTTATGAAAATATAATTATAAATTGTTTTTCTGCTGATATGAATTATTTTCATCTAGTATGGAATCTTTCCTCACCTTATTCATTATTCACTATTTTTTGGTATTTTAATTAATGTCAAAGCCTATATTCTGACATCTTTTCCTATGTTCATTAGTATTTTGGCCATGCTTCTTATTGTTTATGTGTTTGATCTTACTGAATGTTGAAACATTTTATTTCACAATGACTATAATTTTTATGTATTTTAGTCTTCCTAATATATTTTTAATTACCTCATGTAATAATAAAATGTAGAAACAATTAAAGTAAACCTTTATAAAAGGGATATGTGAGTGTATCTATTTCAGATAAGATGTATGCCTTTTAGATTTAATTCACATGAAAGTGCATTCACTGTTTAATATCCAAAGGGGACGAATTCCAGGATGAAAATATAGTAACAACTTCCACCAATGCTCTAGCCCCATTATATAAAATAAAATAACATTTGCATAAAAATAATAGATATGCCAAAATAAATGAAGAAAAGCCCACGAGGCTTCAAACTTACATAAAGAACTATAGGCAGGGGAGCAGGAAAGGTGGCCCTCCTCCAGATAAAGACCCACAAAATGGTTGTCCAATACCAAATGGTTAGCCCTCAAAAATTACATACAAATACCATTGTACAGACTGAACATGATATACTTAGAGCCTTAGAGTAATATAATAGGAATTAATGAAAGAAGAAGCCATAAATTTAAGAGAGGAAAAAACTCTATATAAGAAGGTTTGGAGTTAGGAAAGAGATGGAAGAAATGGGTAGCTGTATTACATTATCAAGAGGAAAAGAAAAAGAAATACCAGAAAAACATGTAGACCTAAAAACTTTACTAGTTATCTAATTTTAGTACTTAAATATAAAAGTCCATAATTTCTCAAATTTTAGAGTTTTTCCACAAAGAAGCTTAATGCTATTCTGATGAATTTGCTTATAAATTTATTGACATTTTTCTCTTGAAGATCTTGTTTGTTGTTGCTGTTGTGTATTTTTGGCCTTTTAATTATAACTATAATACATTTTGGCATTTGTGTATAGTCATCTATCCTAGAGACTCTAAATGTTTTCTGTGATTATATGTACATTTCTTTCCCTAAAAGATTAATTTTTTTAGCTGGAACATTTATTTATAAATGAGATTTTTATGCTTTAATTTTTATCCTGTCATTTTTAACCCATTGGCTCTTAGTTTGGTTACTTGATTATAGCTCAATGTTTTGAAAGGTTTTATATTTAAACAATTCTTGATTTTTCTATTCTTTTCTTCTTTACTGATGTCTTTATCTCTTCACTCTTGTCTTCCATCACTGATAATTATTCCTTATCTTTATTTCAGTCTTTTAATGTTTTTTTGCAATGTAATTCTATTGAATTTATTGTTTTATTTTTAGATTTGTTATACATTTCTTGCTAAATCATCTATATTGCTGACTATATTATCTTCTGAAATAGTTTTCTTGTTTTATCCAACTGCTTTGTTAGGATCCTCTTTGAAGTCAATATTGTATTGTATTGGATATTTTCTTTATTTACATTTCAATGTCATTACCTTTTCTAGTTTCCCCTTCGAAAAATATAGTACCCTTAGTAAAAATGTGACAAAATGAAGCATACTACATGTGTTGTATGAAATATCCAGATCAGAAAAATGAATATAAACAAACAGTAGAATTGTATTTATAAAAGATCAAGGGGAAGAGCTATAGTGTAAAATATATATGATGTTTCCTATTGGGATAATGAAAATATGTTGGTCCTTACTAAAATAATAATAAAAATTTTAAAATAAACACTATCATATTGTATTATAAAATTCTAGAAATATTTTGCTGCATTTTCTGGAAATTATAATGCAGATACTTGACCTCATCATTTCCTTTCCTCCTTCCAAACTTGCCATGTATCTCTTCTTGATGTGTTTCAAATTCATGATCTTTTTCATCATTAACAGTTGTTAGATGTATACATATATGTGTGTGTATAGAAATAAACACATTCTTGAATAAAATTTGCTCAGTCTATTTAATGTTACTTGTATGTATGTTTTCAGGAAAGACCACCAAATAGTGAATTTTTATATGAGTTTTTACTTCAATTAAAAGGAAGTTAGTTACCCTCCCATACCCCATAGCCTGCCTATCTCCGAGGAGCTCTTAAGTAATCAGGTACACAGGTAAGACTTTTACCCAAATACTCACAACAGCTGGGACACCCACAGAGCTCAGCTGATGCTGGATAAGCCCAGCTGATATGGTATGAGCCCAGCTGATATGGGACCTAACCCCCCTGCCCAAGCTACATCTTCCTTCTGGTCTCCTTCTCCACCCAAGCCAGATCAGCAACCAGATACCTCCCACATCACACAGCCTGCCTGTCCTCCAGGAGGTCTGCAGTAACCAGGGACAAAGGAAGTCTGCCTTAACCAGGGGCACAGTACTTCCAGACTGCACCTTCATCTGCAAGTGGGGCATATCCTGCCCCTGGAATCTGGAGTCTGCCTGTCTCCCAGGAGATTGGCCCTAACCATGGACATAAGAGGCCTACTCTAACGAGAGACAGATGAGGCCCTGTCAACCAGAGATAGCACTGCCTGCCTCCTGGAAGACCAACTCTAACCTGGGTCACAGACCTCTACCTTCCTCTAAGGAGGCTGGTTCCAGTCAGAAACATACAGGCCAGTTAACACCAGAGATAAACAAGCTCAAGAACATGAGCAACAGAAACCAATGCAATTCGCCACCATCAGAACCAGTTCTTCCACCACAGCAAGCCCTGGATACTCTAACACACCTCAAAAGCAAGATTCTGACCTAAACTCCCATCTCAACAAGGTGATAGAGGCCTTTAAGGAGCATATAAATAACTCCCTTAAAGAAATACAGGAAAACCCAGGCAAACAGGTAGAAGCCTTTAAAGAGGAAACAAATAAATGCCACAAAGAAATACACGAAAATAAAACCAAACAGGTGAAAGAATTGAACAAAATGGTCCAAGATCTAAAAATGAAAATAGAAACAATAAAGAAAACACAAATGCAGGCAGCACTGGAGATGGACAACTTAGGAAAGAGATCAGGAACTACGAATGCAAGCATAGACAACAGAACACAAGAGAGAAGAATCTAGGGCATAAAAGATATCTGAGAAGATATTGACACAACAGTCAAAGAAAATACAAAGGGTAAAAAGCTCCAATCTCAAAATATCCAGGAAATTCAGGACACAACGAAAAGATCAAACCTAAGTATAATAATAATAGAAGAGGGTGACTATTCCAGCTCAAAGGGCCAGAAAACATCTTCAACAAAATCATAGAAGAAAACCTCCTTCACTTAGAGAAAAGCATTGCCATAAATGTACAGGAAGCCTACAGAACACTAAATAGATTGGACCAGAAAAGAAAATCCACCAGCCGTATAATAATCAGAACATTGCACATACAAGACAAAGAAAAAATATTAAAAGCTGTAAGAGAAAATGGTCAAGCAACATAAAAACAGACCTATCAGAATTATAGCTGACTTCTCAACAGAGAATCTAAAAGCCCGAAGTTCCTGGACAGATGTCACATAGACTTTAAGAGATCACAGATGCCAAACCAGGTACTATACCCAGCAAACCTCTCAATAACCACAGACGAAGAAACCAAGGTATTTCATGAAAAAAAAAAACATATTTAAACAGTATCTTTCTACTAATCCAGCCTTACAGTATTTAAGATTAAATAGTTAAAGTATCTAATCTATTATATTTCCCTTCCATAAAAAATATAACGTAACTTTGAAGAACTTAAAATTTTTTCAGAGAAACAAAAGGGAATCCCTTAAAAATTATTTATTCAAGAAAACAATGCTCAACCTCAACTGAAAAAAATACTTTATTGAAAAGCTGTGAGTCTCTACATCTGCTCCCATCCATTGATGAATGATGTCTCTCTGGTGACAACTGAACTAGGCACTGATCTATAAGTGATTTTTGGATCATTATGACAACTAGGAGTTATGATGAAGAGTAAAGAGAAAGTACCTTGTTTGAAAGGAACAAACCACAGAACATCTCATAAATAGAATACTGGGAGCTAGTGTGCTTGCTGTCAAGTCTCATAACCTGAGTTTGATCATATATGGAACCTATATGTGGAAGTTAAGAACCAACTCTCAAGGTTGTCCTTATACCTCCACTGGCACATCTTGGCACTCTTATTTATGCACACATACACTAAGTAAATAAACAAAACAAAAATTGTGATGCTTGAAACAGCTTATTTGTGATATGCCAGATAAACAAAATTGCCTTATTTTACAACAAGTGTACTTGATACATGAAATTAATTTGGAGAATGATCATTTTTAAAGTACATATGATGTGGGTCACTCAGCCAGCCTGTCTTCCTTCAAACTGGCAAACTCTAAATTAGTAAAAGAAGACACCTCAAAGACTTTAAAATAGTCTAGCCTTCAAGGAAAGAATGATCGTTGGTTTCCCTGGGGCTACCCTCTATTTTATAGAGTTCTTTCTTATTGCATTTTTGAGATTATAATATAATTATATCAAAATTCTCCTTTTCCATGTCTCTCCAAAATTTACCTTTATATCCCCCCTTGCTTTCTTTCAAATTTATGACATTTTTACTGTTATTACATATGAGTGTTTATGTATCTGTATATGTGTATTCATATATATCTCTAAGCAGAGTCTACTATGTTTAATAATGTTACTTTCATGCTTTTTTCAGAGCTGGCCACTTGGTATTGGATAACCAATTGGTGTGCTCTTCAATAGGGAAGAATATTTTCCTGTCCTCAGAATTCCTTAGTTGCTTGTGGTTCTTTGTACAGGGTTCAGGACTATATGAAGTACTATGCAGTCTGACATGTGTATTGGTGTCATCTTGTACAGCTCATGTTTGGGTAGTCATATTATTGAAACTTTATAGGTGTAGCTTTTCATTGCTGGTAAACACAATGTCAAGGCATCTCCCTAATCATAATCTTCTTAGAGTCCTTCTGCCCCATCTTTTACAATGTTCTCTGAGCTTTAATGAATCACAACAATAATTAGATTGGTACTATACTGAGCATACAATAGTAGCACACATATTTTGGTGGTAATGAATAGCTCTCTAATTGGACGCAGGACACTCTCAATAAGAGTGAAATCATTCCTGATACTAGAAATCATACTAACTACTCAGAACTATTGAAGTAATATATATTGAAGAAGAGTCTACAACTACTATTTTACTAAACCACCATATTCCCTAACAACAATCTAAACATTTGTCCTTATACTACCAAATGAATGTAGATTTCATCCTCATCAAGGGAACTTTGCTACAGATGGAGACCACCACAGAGAACCACAATCAACCAAAATGAATTATGAACCCCAATCCCAATTTACAGAAGGCCTTTCTCTCTCTATTTTTGCTGTACATGTGTTTTCGCAGACACAATCAACAACTTTTTTACTGGCTAAATAAATAAAAAGTAAATAAATTCTATTTGAAGGTAGCATCTAAGAGACTGATTCTCATAGCTGGATGTGTATTATAATTATTTGGGGAAATTAGGGGAAATGAAAATGATTGAGTTTTATTTCATAGTAATTGAATCTAAAATATCTGAGACTGGGGCTGACTGTCACTATTTCTTTTAAATTTATCAGGTAATTGTTATATGTAATTAGGAATGAAATCAGAATATGGTTTAAGTCTTAGGAGGGAAGTTGTATTAAGTCCTTTATGTTATACTTTTGTTCAAACTTTATGGTTTTAGAAACACTCCTGTTGAAACTCCTTACTTTTACTATGACAAAAGTGTCATGCTTCACAAATGATTGATTGAACCATTACCCTGTTTTTAAATCATTTTCGTCCATAGAAATGCAGAGGAAGGATGGAGGCTTTTAGTTTGTGATCAGTAATTATAGAAATACCATGTGTATTTTAAATCAGGCTCACTTAGTCTTCCCTTAAGGTCAAGATGATGACTGACTGTTCAAAAGCTATGGTTTTTTGATAAACTTTATTCATTTCTTACAAGCTTGTTCAAAAAATTTTTCTTCTCTAATTTCTGTGACAACTGTGCTTATATCTATAACCACAGATATAAGTAGTTCTACTGATACTTCTAAGTGCCATTTCTCTCTACTCTCTTCAATACCTAGCATAATCCAGAATTGTTTAGCATGTAAATCATGTTGTAATAATTTATTTAAATTGAGATGTTATTTTAACTAATTCATGGATCACAAAAACAAACATACTACTAAGTAGAAAAAAGCAATCCCTAGTTATTTTCTGAACCACATTCAATGATTTAAAAGTGGACTGGAAATGTAAAATCAATGAATAGTTACAGACAGAGGAATTTAGTAATAAATTCAGAGGGTATGTTATCAACATTATAAATCGAAACATCCAGAGAGAAGGCTGGACTCCCAGGAGCTCAAATATGCCCAGGAGTGTAGGTGAGTAGGCCACAACACCTGCTCCCCTCAAACAGGGAGTAATTTGGGACCCGTAAGGACACAGAAACTTCCTCAAGGCCAGTGGCACAGGACTCTTCCACTCTGTGCCTGTGCCTGGAGCAGTCCTACAGTGTCAGTTCTGACAATAATCTCCCAAAACCCAGAGGAGGCTGGACTCCAAGGAGCTCACCAGGAACATAGGATCATAGAATCACAGGATCTCTGGAGCTTGGGCACATCATGATTTCAGGATCCCAGAAGCAGTCTGACTCCCAGGAGCTATCACGACCAGCAGATTAGGATCACGGGATCACAGAGACAGCTGGACTCTGAGGAGTTCTGACACAACCAAGATAACAGGACATATAAGCTCCAGTCAGAGATAGTGAGTGAAGATATCACTAGAAATGACCAGATGGCAAAAAGAAATCACAAGAACATAAGCAACAGAAACCAAGGTTACTTGGCATCAAGAGAACCTAGTTCTCCCACCATAACAAGTCCTGAATACCCGGTGACACCAGAAAAGCAAGATTCAGATGTAAAATAATTTCTCATGATGATGATAGAAGACTTCAAGAAAGACATAAATAACTCCCTCAAAGAAATATAGAAGAACACATGTAAGCAAATAGAAGCCCTTAAAGAGGAAACACAAAAATACATTAAAGAATTGCAAGAAAACACAACTAAAGTGAAGGAACTGAACAAAACTACTCAGGACATAAAACTGTAAGTACAAACAATAAAAAAAAAATCACGACGGGAGACTACGCAGGAGATAGAAAACCTAGGAAAGAAATCAGGAGTCATGGACACAAGAATCACCAACAGAATACAAGAGATAGAAGAAAGAATCTCAGGCATAGAAGAAACCATAGAAAACATTGACATAACTGTCAAAGAAATACAAAATGCAAAAAACTCCTAACCCAAAACATCCAGAAAATCCAGGACACCATGAGAAGACAAAACCTAAGGATAATAGGTATAGAAGAAAGAGAAGATTCCCAACTTAAAGGGCCAGTAAATACCTTCAACAAAATTGTAGAAAAAAAGTACCTAAAGAAAGAGATGCCTATGAACATAAAAGAAGCCTACAGAACTTCAAATAGACTATATCAGAAAAGAAATCCCCCCCCAGTCACATAATAATCAAAACACCAAATGCACACAACAAAGAAAGACTATTAAAAAGCAGTAAGGGAAAAGGTCAAGTAACATTTAAAGGCAGACATATCAGAATTACACCAGACTTCTAACCAGAGACTAAAAAAGCCAGAAGATTCTGGAGAGATGTCATAAAGACCCTAAGAGAACAAAAATGCTAGCCCAGGCTACTATACCAAGCAAAACTCTAAATTACCATAGATGGAGAAACCAAGATATACCATGACAAAACCAAATTTACACAATATCTTTCCACAAATCCAGCCCTACAAAGGATAATAGAAAAAAAACCCACACCAACAAAAGGAGTGAAATTATAACCTAGAAAAAACAAGAATGTAATCTTCTTCCAACAAACCCAAAAGAAGATAGCCACACAAACATAACTCCACCTCTAATAACAAAAATAACAGGAAGCAACAATCATTTCTCCTTATATCTCTTAACATCAATGGACTGATTTCCTAATAAAAAGAAATAGACTAATGGACTAGATACATAAACAGGACCCAACATTTTGCTGCATACAGGAAATGCTCCTCAGTGACAAACACAGACACTACCTCAGAAGAAAAGGCTGGAAAACAATTTTTCAAGCACAAGGTACCAAGAAACAAGCTGGAGTAGCATTCCAATATCAAATAAAATTGACTTTCAACAAAAAGTTATCTAGTAAGATAAGAATGGACACTTCATACTCATCAAAGGAAGAATCAACCAAGATGAAATCTAAATTCTGAACATCTATGCACCAAATGCAAGGGCACCCACATTCATAAAAGGAACTTTACTAAAGATCAAAACACACATTGCACCTCACACAATAATAATGGGAGACTTCAACATTCAACTCTCATCAACGGACAGATGAAGGAAACAGAAACTAAACAGATACACAGCAAAACAAAGAGAAGTTATAAACCAAATGGATTCAGCAGATATTTATAAAACATTTAATCCAAAACCAAAAGAATATACCTTCTCAGCACCTCATGGTACCTTCTCCAAAACTGAACATATAACTGGTCACAAACAGGCCTCAACAGATACAAGGTAATTGAAATAATCCCATGCATCCTATAAAATCACCACAAACTAAAGCTGTTATTCAATAATGATAAAATCAATGGAAAGCCCATATGCACGTGGAAACTGAACACTGTTCTACTCAATGGTAACTTGGCCAGGGAAGAAATAAAGAAAGAAATTAAAGACATTTAGAATTTAATGAAAGTGAAGATACATCATATCAAAACTTGTGGGACACAATGAAAGCAATGCTAAGAGTAAAATTATAGCTCTAAGGGAAGAAATAAAGAAAGAAATTAAAGACATTTAGAATTTAATGAAAGTGAAGATACATCATATCAAAACTTGTGGGACACAATGAAAGCAATGCTAAGAGTAAAATTATAGCTCTAAGTGCCTAAGAAAAGAAACTGGTGAGAGCACACACTAGCAGCTTGACAGCACACCTGAAAGCTCTAGAACAAAGAGAAGCAAATGTACCCAAGAGGAGTAGACAACAGGAGACCCCTCCCAGATGCAATTACCATATACAAACACTGTTGTGGATGTCTGGAAGTGCATGCTGACAGGAGCCTGATATACCTGTCTCCTGAGAGGCACTGTCAGAGCCTGACATATACAAAGGCAGATACTCACAGCTAACCATCAAACTGATACCAGGGTCCCCAGTTGAGGAGTTAGAAAGAAGACTGAAGGAGTTGAAGGGGCTTGTATCCCCATGGGGAGAGAGACAATACCAACCAACCAGAACTCCCAGTATCTAAACAGCTAGCCTGGGAAAAGACATAAAGGGACCCACGTTTCCAGCCATATATGTCGAGGAAGATGGACTTGTTGGGCATCAGTGGGAGAGGAGGGCCTTGGTCCCTTGAAGACTGGATGCCCTAGAGAGGGGAATTTGAGGGCAGGGAGGTAGGAGTGGGTAGATTTGTGGGGGCACACACTGATAGAAATAGGAGGAGGAAGAATGGGTTAAGGTGTTTCTAGGGGAGGGGAATGGGGAAAGGGGATAACATCTGAAATGTAGATAAATAAAGTATCCAATAATAAAAAAAGAAAAAAGAAACAAAAAAAACAGATAATGGAACTAGTTTTCACAGTCAAATATTTGAGACTTTTAGCAGCAATTTAACATTACCCATATTACAGGGATTCCTTATAATTGTCAAGGACAACAGACTGTGGAAGGGGCCCATAGAACTTTAAAACAATATCTTCATAAAATAAAAACGGGGGAGATATATCCCTTTATACTACAAATTTATTCAAATCATGTTCTTTTAACATTTTTAATATAAATACCACATGCTGAGCCTGTTTAATGTTGCATGTATGTATATAGTTTCAGAGCTGACCATTTGATATTCGATGACCAATGATGGAACTCACCCTTTCAGGAGACACATTCTCCCTCCCTCAGCAAGTTACCTGTAATTCTTCATCTAGGGGTGGAGCACTGAGCTATTTCCCTCTTCTTCTTCAAATTCTTGTGATTTTTTTTGTTTTTGTTTTTTTTACTTTTTTATTGGATATTTTACTTACATTTCAGATGTTATCGCATTACCCCATTTCCCCCCATCTAGGAACCCCCATCCTATCCCCCCTCCTGCATTCTATGAGAATGTGCCCCCACTCCCCACTCCCACCTCCCCACCCTCAAATTCCCCCACACTCGGTGTCCAGCCTTCACAAGATCAAGGATCTCCTCTCCCACCTATTGCCAACAAGGCCATCCTCCCATACATGTACAGCTGGAGCCATGAGTCCATCCCTATGTTCTCCCAGGCTGGTGGTTTAGACCCTGAGAGCTCTGGTTGGTTGGTATTGTTGCTTTCATTATGGGGCCACAAATCCTTTCAGCTTCTTCATTGTTCTCTCTCACTCCTCCATTGGGAACCCCCTGATCAGTTGAATGGCCTCTGTATTTTTCAGGGTCTGGCAGACCTCTAAGGAGACAGCTATATCAGGCTCCTGTCAGCATCCACTTCCTGACATCCATATCAGCGTCTGCCTTTGGTGACTGCACATGGGATGGATACCCAGGTGGAATGGTCTTCAGATGGCCCCTCCTTCAGTTTCTGTCCCTCAGTTTATTTTAATTATTTTTTTTAATTGGATGCCAGCCAGGCGGTGGTGGCACACACCTTTAATCCCAGCACTTGGGAGGCAGGGGCAGGCGGATTTCTGAGTTCGAGGCCAAACTGGTCTACAGAGTGAGTTCCAGGACAGCCAGGGCTACACAGAGAAACCCTGTCTCGAAAAAAAAAAAAAAAAAAAAAAAAAAAAAGATAGATGCCAAGGAACTTTCTGCTGAGTTTCTATGGCACTCTACAACAAAGAATACTTATGCATAGGTAAAAGAGAAGGATCCACTTACTGGCATAGGGCATGATCCAGATCAGGTATTATGGGGGAGAGGTCATGTTTGTGTTTTTTCTGCCAGATACTGAATTAGCATGGTGGCCTCCAGAGCGACAGGTGATACATGCTGATGCCAGGACAAAGAATGAGGCTAACCTGTAAGCTTGCTGAGTGCCCTGACAATGGAGACTGGGAAGCTGTATTGGAAATATGTTCCCACCATGACTTACCTATATCCCTCAAGTTTTTAGACCTTGTGGAACAGAAAATCAAAAAGAGAAGTTATAATGACACTTGTATTGTACTCTTTTTTTGTGGTATTTTAGGAGATTTTATTGTTTTTCTTTTCTTTCTTTTTTTCTTTTTTTGCTTGTTTGTGTTCTTTTTTATTTTTTATTTACTTTTTAAAATCTAATCATAATTTTTACTTATTCACACAGGGGTTATAAACACAAAAAAGGCAGGACATGGGGAAGGGGATGACACTGGAGTGTGAGTGTTCAGGGGGAGTATAGATATCTTTCAGAACATGGTATCGGCTGGGTGAAGGTTCAGGGGACAGGTTGCTATGACTCTGTCTACGATTCATTTGTCTTTATTTAAGTGGGTATTATCTGCCAAGCCTACCTATTTACAAGGTCCATGACTACTCAGGCTGGTAAATTTCCACAAAAGCTGTCTGTTTATAATAGCTTATAGCCCTCTGTTTCAATGTTTTTCCACAGAGACCCAAGACTTGGTGTTATATTGTTCTTAAATGTGACCACTTTTTCAGACTCAATCATGTACTGGTCTAGAAATCAATCCAATATTGGAAATAACACTCTTCAGCTGGGAGTTCTGGTTCTGGACATTTCAGAGACATGTATGCAAGTTACCTGCAGTTCTCTATGATGTTATGTTAGCAAGAGATAAAATTGGGGCAGGTTCTAGATTTCAAACAGGTGTTAGGACATGTGTTAATGCTCTTTTAATTGTCAAGTTAAAATTAATTTCATTTCTTCTACAGTATTTAAGGTAAGTTGCATTGATTGTACGCCTTCTAATTGTGTTTGTGTTTTGAAATCGGCATGTCAGATACAGAGCTCTATCAACCTGCTTTTTTTTAGTGCCCTGAGTAGCACAGAACTTTGGTATTCTAAAAAATAGCTTGCAAGTACTGGAATAAATGAGTCAGGCTTTAAGCAGAAGCAAGAGGGTAGTGGGCTTGATTATTGCTGGTATACCAGCTTTAATTATATTACATTATATTAATTAATTAATTACATTAATTGCTAGCACCACTGCTTCTGCAATTGCTTTGCCACAAGAAGTTAAAACATTTTGCAAGAAATGTCACTAATGTATTGAAAATACAAGAGGATTTAGATAGGTATTTGTAAGACTGGATTGATGTTCTTTATCCCATTCAAATTATTAGAAGGAGGTTCAGAGTTTAAGGGTAAGGAGCCATCTCGAATGTCATGCCAAATACCATTGGATTCATGTTAGTTCTCAAATTAACAGTGGTAGTCATTATAATTAGAAAAAAGTTTAAAGACACTTGCAGTCTCTGGTTGTTTTAATGTTAGATAGTAAGCTTGTGAATTTCGAGGATGCTGCTCTACTGTGCATTGATGTGGTAGATACTGCTGATAAAATTACCCATGGCCTGAGGTCAGTATTTCTATTTTGGTCAAACTTCAAGAATGGCATATATAGCTTGATCATGCTAGCCCTTTTTGTCCTGGAAATACTTTTATTCCTGCCCATCGTGTTAAACCTTATCTTTAACAACATCAACATTGTGGAAGTCAAATGGACCCCCAGACAGAGTTATTAAATTACCAGGCTGGCAAGCCAAGGACGGGTAAGATTCTGTACAGAGCCTTACTAACCTAAGACATAAGTGCATTGCTTTTGATAATGCATATTCCATGATGGGTAAGGAAGGCATTCTTGTCAGAATGACCTAAGACAGGCTCAGTCTTGTTAATGAAATAAAAAAGGGAGAGGTAGAGAGCCTTTGTGGCTGCTTGCCAAGATTCTGACATGGGCCAAGAACAAGGAAATGGGCTGCTTGACAGGAATATAACATTGGCCAAGGACAAGGAAGTAGGGTTCAGGTATTAATCTGACATAAGTCTAGAACAAGGAAGTTCATTTCAGTCAGGAGTCTAAATCTTAGGCTAAAAAAAAGAAGTAATTTCAGGCAGGAATCTAAATCTTAAGCTAGAACAAAGATATAATTTCAGACAGGAATTTAAATTTTAGGCTAGACAAGGAAGTAGGCTTTAGACATGAATTTGACTTTGGGGTAGGACAGGGAATTTGGCTCAGATATTTTGGTCACCCTGATAAGCTCTTAGAAACAGTGATCACTGGAGTGTTCACATAATTGTCTTTAATGCCTTGCTTGTTCTTCGACTATTTGTGTTTATTGTCTTGCTTGTTCCTTGACTATTTGTATCTATTGTATGGCTACACCCTCAGTCTATAACTGATCTTAATATATGCATGCAATTAAAATTGTAGAAAAGCAAAAAGGAGAAGGGGTGTGCTATAGGGGGTTCTAGAGAGGGGAAATCAAGAAAAGGGATGACATCTGAAATGTAAATAAATAAAATATACAATGAAAAAGAATTCTAAATACAATACAAACTTGGTGTCATCTTTCTGCTGTATTTTAAATATCTTAGTGTGCTGAGCATACATATCTACTTCATATCCTCTACCTATGTCTTTCTGTTTCTTCCTCTCTCATATGCCTTCCTTCCCACTCTCAGCACTGTTTTCTTCTATGTGTATGTATTTTGATGTTTGTTTTTGTTATTTATTTCTAGATTTCATGTAAAACTGGAATTGTCTGTGGCTAGATATTTCAGTCGGCATAAATACATCTTTAAAATGAATAAGAAATAAGAATTTTTCATAACATTTTGTATATTCCTAATCTCCTTATGGTCAAGTAAACATGTCCATGTACTTTATATATATATATGAAGAAATAATAATATGAATGTATTATCAATATATGAATACATGAAGAAGAAGAATATGTTATGGACTGTTCCATCATGTTATTATATAAAATTTATAGATGTTGTAAAGAAGAGAAATTAATATTAGTAATTACTAATCTCCTAGATTTTATACTATTTTGAATCCTAAATTAGCGCTCTATGAAGATATCAATACATATGTTAGGATATGATCTTCACATAATTTGTCAAATAATGTAGCCCTTGTCTGAACTTATGTTTGTATTGATTCAATCTAAACATCTGGTTAACCTTGGCAAATTCTTTCAAAACTATTGTCCAAATACTGTTGAATATTATGAGAAGTGAGAAAGGGTGAAAAGGAGGAATAAGGGGTAAATCATAGCATAACATTGACTTTTTCTTCTTTCCTTTAAAAAATAACAGCTGTGAGAAAAAAACAAAGCCTTCACAACTTAACCTTATTAAACTCTTAGAAAAAAAATTTCTGGGACAGTTAACAATCAAAAGAATATCTCAGTTTAGTATTGCTTGTTCCATGTGAAGTAAATTAGAGCGTTGGAATGAAAGATTGTAATTAGAATCGTATGTTATATAGAGGCAGTAATGACTGAATGTTCATTTAGGACAGTGATTTGAAATCAAAAGCAATTTTGCTTCATAGGGAAATTTTGAGGACATTTGCAGATATTTTCATCATATTACAATACCAAAACAATTTCCCCACATCAGAATAATTTTAGACCCAAAATGCCAATAATGGTGGAATTGTAAAGCCCTGTCATGCAGTAAGACAATCTGATTTCAAAATACTTACTGGTCTTCCTATCTAGTACATCTTTCATAAGTGACTTTCCTCCAAGCCACACAATTACTACTACGGTGAGTCTAGCTGTGCCCCATCTTAGAACAAGATGGACTTGTTAATCTTTTATTTTGGCACATAGAATTGAAGAGTAGGACACTACCTTCTTGAATATGCAGCTGTTCCCTAATGCTTGGTAACTCTTCATGCCTACTGGGGGAGGAGCTAGAGTATATAGAGGCCAGGCAATATTAGCAAGGATATTAGGAATATGTACAGACTGGGGAAAAGAGCATGGGTTGCATCTATACTGCTACAGGGTACCCCTCATCTTTGCTGGGTAAGAATTTTCAGGTGTGACTGGTTAGGGAATAATGCCCATACCCCTGTAAAAACCCCTCATTTAGTTTCTTTTCTATATAAGAAAGTCTGATATATTCACTGAATATCCTAAAATGAACTTTGGCAGAATCATGCCTTGGCTTGTTTGTGGGACCTTAAGAAAAATAGAATTGAAAAGATTGAATTTTTAAAAATAAAAGTCTGTACTTATAAAAAAAAAAGAAAGGAAGAAAGGAAGGAAGGGAGGGAGGAAGGAAAGACGGAAAGAAGGAAAAAAGGAAGAAAGTGATAGACATTGCTTTACTCCTCCTCCCTGGAAAGGAATTTTAGCATCAGCATCTTATTATTGACTAGTCTTTTAGAATTGTTATTATTAATTAAATAGCTAATTTTCTTCAACCACTAATTAATACTAAAGGAGCAGGTATTAAGGAAGGTGCTAATTTAATGTTCTGAGAGCTTAACCCCAGGCAAATCAACTCCTACCTTCGTTTCTTCACTTGTACAATAAGAGTAGTAAGCATGTCTTATAGATCTGCTATAGACTGAATTAATATACACAAAATGGTTGGAATGCAGTAAGTACAATATAATATTTATGTAAGTACCAGATGATTGGAGAACTGCACCATGATCATTATTGCTTAACTTGCAAACAAGTAGAACAGAGTAAACGGCAAAGTAAGAAAATTTTCAGGATTTCTATATTACTATCTTTGGAGTGGGATCCGTAAAAACTAGGATGTAAGGTACAATTTTTTTATAATGTCTCCAAAATGAAGACATAAGTTACCATTTTTTGTGGATATTATTATGATTATGTATAAACAGTGGTATGAGAGTTAGGCACTTTATAACATTTGAGATGACTATCATGGTTAAGTAATCTTCAAAATATAACTTCTTTTCTACATGCTTCTGTTCTTTTATATGTTAAGTGAGGCAGATATACTACATATTCTTTAGGAAAGTTTTCAGATAAGACTCACTGGGCCAAACATATGAAGTTTTACTTTGATATATTAGAACCTGTACTTTTTAAATCTCTCTTTCAAAAATGATATTCTCATTTTAGAGAAGGTGTTTAACCATGCTTTAGAGCAGAGATTTCATGTTTATTTCCTTATTGTATGACAGTACCTAGCATATAGTAGGTTTTTGTATGTCTTTATGGTTGTACAATCTCATAGAAATGATATGTGAGGCTGGTTCTACTTTTAAAGAATGATTTAAATACCAATAAGTTTAACTGAGGTAAGGGAATGGGAGACAGTGTAGATGAAACAGTACAAGGAGGGATAAGTTACACTAAAAACAATTTTAAAATGTTACATGGAAATCAATGACAGTAGAAGCTTATATACATATATACACACACTATATGTATATATACTATATGTATTTATACATATATAAAGAAGTTAAAATAACATCACTCTGAAATCTACAAACACCCTCGCACACATTCCCATTTACAACAGAGACTTCCAGATAAAAAGCTCAGTGCCAGGAAGACAACTTTCAGTACTTTGTAAGTTTTTAGCCAGTGAGTTCTCACAGACACCCAAATATTACAAGCTATCACTATCACTCTTAGTTGTCTTCCAGAACTTGACAGTAAGACCCTGTTCCTAAAACTACCACATAATTGGACCACAGAATATATAGAGAACAAGATGGTTCAGACTTGGAGGATTTATCCTTACTGGCTACTTTTCATAATGTTGGAAGCTGCTTCACATGCTATGTGAACATAAAAATAATCACCAGTCATACTTATCTATAAATTGTGGAAGCTACAATAATGAACAGCCTGATAAAACACACCCACTGGTACAAATGGGACATGAGCATCCTAGGAATAACCAAACACTTTCTGATTGGATTAAAGTCCCACTTTACAAGATGAAAGCTACCCCTGGCACCATTACTGAGCCAGGAACATAAAAATATAACATATAACATAACAGGACATGGCTTCTAGAAAAGATCCTACTACTATTATGCTCCCAAATGGAAAGAGTATTAACCTGACCCCTAGTGAATCATTGTTATACCATGGATCAGTGCATCTTCCAACCATCATATGAGAAGCTTCTATTTGCAATAGAGGATGATTAGCACAGACACACAATAATCCAAGCTATACAGAATAAAAGACCTCAGAATGTTCAACCCATACAAAATAAACACATCTTAATCCACTCACCATGACCTAGGGATCATTACAGAAGAATGGGCAGGAAGAGTGTTAAGAACTGTAACATGCCTACAGGGGACACAGAGGGTCAATTGCACATACAAACTTAAGAGCAATTATTACAGAATGCACAAGGCTTCTGAAAGCTCAATCCAGACCACATCATAGAATGGGGAGAAATTAGTCACAAAACCCAAGGCTTAGCGATAGTGTTGTTGGTAACTCTTAAGACACTGCAACTGAAAGTTTTCTCTAAGAATGTATCCCTAGTAAGTCAGCCATAAATTCAGTGGAAGACTAAATATCCAAGGATATCCGGATAGCTCAATTTATTTTTGACTAGCAAAAATACAGATGCATTGTTGAGTAGGGAAATGGTTAGGTCTGGGAAGAGTTGGAGGAGGAAGGTGAAAATGAACAAAACATGTTGCAGGAAACTCCAAAAAAGAATTTAAAGCCTATAAAAGACTTTATTTGGCATAATACAGATTTAATAATAGACAATGTTATACTCACCTCTCATTGAATCATCTATTGGTATAACAAATGCTACTTAAGAGGCTATATAAAAAAGAACATCCAAAATTCCATATAAAGTAAATAAATATAGCTTGGAAATTTTTAGGTCTAAGTCTTGGAAGACTGTAAATGGTATAATCAAAATTTTTAATAAGTTGCCATATTTGATGATTTAAATAAATATTAAGAAACATTTCTATGATAATGCATTATGCAATCTTCAAAAAGAAATGAAAATATTTTATACGCAATTTGTGTATATTTTAAGTGATAATTTTTTAAAAATTAATACTTTAAAGACTTTAGCCAAAAATATGCCATGGAATTTTGGTGTCCATTAAAACAACATAACAAACTTTCAAAAACAGAATAGAATAATTTGAGAATGAGAGATTAATTAAAATGTTATTTTTATAATAGCCTAAATATGAAAATAAAGCAAGCAATGTAAACAGGAAGGTGCACATTTACACATGCACACACACACACACAATAAATAAAAATTCTTAAAAATCAAGGACGTGTGTACATTTATTCTATACCCACAAAATGATGGCTGCATTTCCATACTTCCCTGGCCCATTTCAAGTTAAATGTGGCTATGTGGCCTACTGCCACTAATAAAATGTGAACAGGAGCAATGAGCATTACTTCTAGTGGGAAATTAAATGCACATATATTCATATTTTCTTTTTTGACTTTTGTAATTGTGTAAGTCTGTGTTGAAAAGAATCTCTTATCATGCTAATTCACTGAGCAAAATCCCTCTACCAAATAGCTGCATATGTATTGTAGGAGCAAGAATAAAATCTTTGTCACTTTTAAGCTTAGACTCAGAAAACGAAATCCTATCAGCCAATCTGGCCGACCACCTGTTTTGTGTAACTCATAAGCTAAAAATATTGTTTTACATTTGAGAATGGTTGAACACACCCAAAAATGCATTTTATGAAAAATAAAAATATGAGTCAATTTTCAATTTTCAGATAGATGCACAGTAATTTTATATAATATTTACAACAATTTTCATGCTATACTACAATGAAAAAATTGACAAAGCACAAAAGAGTGCATTAATCTTATGCATTAATCTTTTATTTCAGCTTGTCTCATTACAATCAGTGATACTGCTATATATTGACAACATTTCAGGTACATTATTGTGCTCTTCTAACATTATAATGTATTCATTACTTTTACTAATGCATATCCTCATTTCAGAAAGTGGAAAAATTATACTTGGATACATTTAAACCAAAGAAGAATATTGATAGTTACCAAAGTGTGTGTGTGTATGTGTGTGTGTGTGTGTGTGTGTGTGTGTGTGTGTATAAAAGGTGGGAGTGGTAATGGCCAAAGAAAAGTTGATATTGCTAAATTTAATTCCTGGTGAAAATATTCTAAAAATCACAGGAAAAACAGTAAAATAGGAAATTTAATGCCATATTTAATCCCAATGCAATTCCTTAACAAAAGTAAAATAAATAAAATAAATTGTATCTCCAATTATAGTAAATTTATAAATGACTCATTTGTAGTAGAACCAAAAAGAACTACTTATAATTGGAGAGTTAATTATCTCATGTAGCAGTGAAAAAGTATGCTCAGAGCACTTGATCAAAATTTGATAAAATTTGGCACAATGGCAATAGCTAACAAAGAAATAAGTATAATTACTTCAAGTATTTTTCTTGGATCCTTATGAGTTAAAAGATATTACAAAACTGTTCAGTTGTGGAAATTTATATAATGACACAAAGCTGAGTTTAAAGTGAAGGACAATTACATGAAACAACAGGCATGGTTCTCAAATTAGGACTTAATCAAAAAGGCTTAAAAAGGAATTAACTCAGATGTGATAAATAGAGTTAGCAAAAAATTCTGTGGGCAGAAAACAGATTAATTAGATAAATTTAGCAAGCTTAGGAAAACACAGGCTATTTAAAACCTTTGATTTTTGTGTTTTTATTCATCCTGAAGAATTTATTACAGAAAATATTTGTATTTATCATGTATTAATAATCGAGGAGAATCATCAATCATAGTTATTCACTTTAGGACAATTAACATTGCATTTATGTTTTTCTTGTCTAAAAAAATCTATCTTAGTGCCTAAATTTATCTATGACATAGTGTTGTCACAGATCAGTAGCAGTAAAGTTTCATTGTGCATTTTTTTTACACGCATTGCCAATATTGTTGTTTTCTGAATGGAATGTACTACTTACAAAACTGCTATCAGGCAGTGACTTGGAATTAACTTTTATTTTGGATACTGAAATTCGTAATGAACTTAATCCAAATTACAAAGCAATATTTGTTTGACTCACAAGTAATGTGAAGATGGCTCACATACACACATTGTTGACCCAATTAAGAGTAAGTAGTGAGGTAAGTGTTTCCTCACAAACTTGAAGATACATTTTCTGTTCCCAAACTACAATTTTAGAAGCACTTTCAGATTTTCATCTACTTGAGAATAAAATATCGATTTTCCAAAATTTATTTAATTATGCAAGTAATGAGATTTCATCTAATGTTTATTTGGAAGTGATTATTTTACAATGTAATTTAATGCTAAAATGGCTATCAATTGTAAAAACTAATCAAGTTCTGGAAATTTATTTCCAGTTATTAATATACTTAACTAAACTCTTTGGCTTTTGGAATAATAACAATTCTTTGTATAATCGGTGTGATGAAGAAATTTATAGTTAATCTCTATAATCATTGTATGTTAGAAGAAAATTATGTTATCAATTTTGATGATAGATGAAACTAACTTTGAACTGCAATTAAGATAATGTCATTAAAATTTTAGTACTATTTTACTTATGTCACAAAACAATAGATTCAAATGTTTTAATTTAACAATAAAATTATGAAATGAATATGATCAAAGTCTATATGATTATTTTATATAATTAACATATTCCTAAAATTATATATGAGATGATATAATTTAATTTTTTTTACTTTAGAAACACACGGTATTGACACAGTTGTCAAAGAAAATGCAAAATGAAAAAATCTCCTAACTTAAAACATCCAGGAAATCCAGGACACAATGAGAAGGCCAAACCTAAGGATAATAGGTATAGATGAGAATGAAGAGTCCCAACTTAAAGGGACAGTAAATATCTTCAACAAAATTATTGAGGAGAACTTCCCCCTAACCTAAAGAACAAGATGCCCATAAACATACAAGAAGCCTACAGAACACCAAATAGAATAGACCAGAAAAGAAATACCTCCTGTCACATAATAATCAAAACATCAGATGCACAAAACAAAGAAAAAATACTAAAAGCAGTAAGGGAAAAAGGTCAAGTAACATACAAAGGCAGACCTATAAGAATTACACCAGACTTCTCACCAGAGACTATAAAAGCCAGAAGAGCCTGGACGGACATCATACAGACCCTAAGAGAACACAATTGCCAGCCCAGATTACTATACCCAGCAAAACTTTCAATCACTATAGATGGTGAAACCAAGATATTCCATGACAAAACCAAATTTGCACAGTATCTTCCCACAAACCCAGCACTTCAAAGGATAATTGATGGAAAACGCCAACACAAGGAGGGAAACTACAACCTAGAAAAAGCAAGGAAGTAATCTTCCAACAACCCCAAAAGAAGATAACTATACAAACATAACTTTACCTCTAATAGCAAAAATAACAGGAAGCCACAATCATTTTTCCTTAATATCTCTTAACATCAATGGTCTCAATTCCCCAATAAAAAGACGCAGACTATCAGACTGGATACACAAACAAGACCCAGAATTTTGCTGCATACAAGAAACACACCTCAGTGACAAAGACAGACACTACCTCAGAATAAAAGGGTGGAAAACAATTTTCCAAGCCAATGGTCCCAAGAAACAAGCTGGAGTAGCCATTCTAATATCAAATAAAATCGACTTTCATCCAAAATTAATCAAAAAAGATAAGGAAGGACACTTCACACTCATCAAAGGAAAAATCTACCAAGGTGAACTCTCAATTCTGAACATCTATGCTCCAAATGCAAGGGCACCTACATACATAAAAGAAACTTTACTAAAGCTCAAAACACACATTACACCTCATACAATAATAGTGGGGGATTTCAACACCCCACTCTCAGCAATGGACAGATCATGGAAACAGAAACTAAACCGAGACACTTTGACATTAACAGAAGTTATGAACCAAATGGACTTAACAGACATCTATAGAACATTTCACCATAAAACAAAAGAATATACCTTTTTCTCAGCACCTCATGGTACCTTCTCCAAAATAGACCATATAATTGGTCACAAAGCAGGCCCCTACAGATACAAAAAGATTGAAATAATCCCTTGCATCTATCTTATCAGATCACCACGGAATAAGACTGGTCTTTAATAATGACAAAACCAATGGAAAACCCACGTGCACATGGAAACTGAACAACTCTCTACTCAATGATGACTTGCTCAAGGAAGATATAAAGAAAGAAATTAAAGACTTTTTAGAATTCAATGAAAATGAGGACACATCATACGAAAACTTGTGGGACTCCATGAAGGCAGTGCTAAGAGGAACCTCACAGCTCTAAGTGCCTACAAAAAGAAACTGGAAAGAGCACGCACTAACAAGTTGACTGCACAACTAAAAGCTCTAGAACAAAAAGAAGCAAACACACCCAGGAGGAGTAGAAGGCAGGAAATAATCAAACTCAGGGCTGAAATCAACCAAATAGAAACAGAAAGAACAATACAAAATATCAATAAAACCAGGAGTTGGTTCTTTGAGAAAATCAATAAGATAGATAAACCGTTAGCCAGATTAACCAGAGGACACAGAGACAGTATCCAAATTAATAAAATCAGAACTGAAAAGGGAGACATAACAATAGAAACTGAAGAAATTAAAAAAATCATCAGATCCTACTACAAAGGCCTATACTCAACAAAACTGGAAAACCTGGAAGAAATGAACAATTTCCTAGACAGATATCAAGTCCCAAAGTTAAACCAGGAGCAGATAAACCATCTAAATAGTCCTATAACCCCTAGGGAAATAGCAGCAGTCATTAAAAGTCTCCCCACTAAAAAAAGCCCAGGACCAGATGGTTTTAGTGCTGAATTTTATCAGACCTTCAAGGAAGACCTAATACCAATTCTCTTCAAGCTATTCCACAAAATAGAAACAGAAGGAACACTACCCAATTCGTTCTATGAAGCTACAATTACACTCATACCCAAACCCCACAAAGACCCGACAAAGAAAGAGAACTTCAGACCAATCTCCCTTATGAACATCGATGCAAAAATACTCAATAAAATTCTAGCAAACCGAATCCAAAAACACATCAAAACAATCATCCATCATGATCAAGTAGGTTTTATCCCAGGAATGCAGGGATGGTTCAATATTCGGAAATCCATCAGTGTAATCCACTATATAAACAAACTCAAAGAAAAAAACCACATGATCTTCTCACTAGATGCTGAGAAAGCATTTGATAAAATTCAACATCCCTTCATGAAAAAAGTCTTGGAAAGATCAGGAATTCAAGGCCCATACCTAAACATAGTAAAAGCAATTTACAGCAAACCAGTAGCCAACATCAAGCTAAATGGAGAGAAACTTGAAGCAATCCCACTAAGATCAGGGACTAGACAAGGCTGCCCACTCTCCCCCTACCTATTCAATATAGTACTGGAAGTCCTAGCCAGAGCAATTAGACAACAAAAAGAAGTCAAAGGGATACAAATAGGAAAGGAAGAAGTCAAAATATCGCTATTTGCAGATGATATGATAGTATACTTAAGTGACCCCCAAACTTCCACCAGAGAACTCCTAAACCTGATAAACAACTTCAGCAAAGTGGCTGGTTATAAAATCAACTCAAACAAATCAGTAGCCTTCCTCTACATGAAAGATAAACAGACTGAAAAAGAAATTAGGGAAATGACACCCTTCACAATAGTTGCAAATAATATGAAATACCTTGGTGTGAATCTAACCAAGCAAGTGAAAGACCTGTACGACAAGAACTTTAAGTCCCTGAAGAAAGAAATCGAAGAAGATCTCAGAAGATGGAAAGATCTCCCATGCTCATGGATTGGCAGGATTAATATAATAAAAATGGCCATCTTGCCAAAAGCAATCTACAGATTCAATGCAATCCCCATTAAAATCCCAACTCAATTCTTTACAGAGTTAGAAAAGGAAATTCTCAAATTCATATGGAATAACAAAAAACCCAGGATAGCGAAAACTATTCTCAACAATAAAAGAACTTCTGGAGGAATCACCATTCCTGACCTCAAGCTGTACTACAGAGCAATAGTGATAAAAACTACCTGGTATTGGTACAGAGACAGGCAGGAAGATCAATGGAATAGAATTGAAGACCCAGAAATGAACACACACTCCTATGGTCACTTGATCTTTGACAAAGGAGCTAAAACTGTCCAGTGGAAAAAGGACAGCATTTTCAACAAATGGTGCTGGTTCAACTGGAGGACAACATGTAGAAGAATGAAAATTGATCCATTCTTATCTCCATGTACAAAGCTCAAGTCTAAGTGGATAAAGGACCTCCACATAAAACCAGATACACTGAAACTAATAGAAGAGAAGGTGGGGAAGACCCTCGAATACTTGGGCACAGGGGAAAAGTTCCTGAACAGAACACCAATGGCATATGCTCTAAGATCAAGAATTGACAAATGGGACTTCATAAAATTGCAAAGTTTCTGTAAGGCAAAGGACACTGTCAATAGGACAAAACGACAACCAACAAATTGGGAAAAGATCTTTACCAATCCTACATCTGATAGAGGGCTAATATCCAATATATACAAAGAACTCAAGAAATTAGACTCCAGACAACCAAATAACCCTATTAAAAAATGGGGTATAGAGCTTAACAAAGAATTATCAATGGAAGAAACTCGAATGGCCAAGAAGCACCTAAAGAAATGTTCAGTGTCCTTAGTCATCAGGGAAATGCAAATCAAAACAACTCTGAGATTCCATCTCACACCAGTCAGAATGGCTAAGATTAAGAACTCAGGTGATAGTAGATGCTGGCGAGGGTGTGGAGAAAGAGGAACACTCCTCCATTGTTGGTGGGACTGCAAGATGGTGCAACCACTTTGGAAAGCAGTCTGGCGGTTCCTCAGAAAATTGGGCATAGCATTACCTGAGGATCCAGCTATACCACTCCTAGGCATATACCCAGAAGATGCTCGAACATATAACAAGGACATATGCTCAACTATGTTCATAGCAGCCTTATTTATAATAGCCAGGAGCTGGATAGAACCCAGATGTCCTTCAACTGAGGAATGGATTCAAAAAATGTGGTATATTTACACAATGGAGTATTACTCAACTATTAAAAACAATGAATTCGAGAGGTTCCTAGGTAAATGGATGGAACTAGAAATTATCATACTGAGTGAAGTAAGCCAATCACAAAAGAACACACATGGTATTCACTCACTGATTATTGGATATTAGCCCAGAACCTTGAAATGCCCAAGATGCAACTCACAGGCCACATGAAGCTCATAAAAAAGGAAGACCAAGTGGGGGTGATTCAGTTCTTCTTAGAAGGAGCAACAAAATACTCAAGGGAGCAAATATGAAGGACATAAAGAGACCAATTTTATAAGAAAAAGAAATAACAAACAGATTGGACATGAAGAATTAAAACTATCTCTGCATGCCAATATATATTAGAAATTCCAAAAAAAATTAAAAATCTATTTGAACTAATATTTGTGTAATGTTACAAGATAAAAATTAATATGCCAAATTGATTTTGATACTATATACCAGCAATGAAAACTCTGAGTTACAAAAACTGTTCCATTTAAGCTATCTTTAGACTGTGTAAAAAATACTTAGAAATAAGTATAAAAAAGAAGTATATTAGACTTCCGGTTTGGGACCCAGCCTAGAGCAGGTCGCAGGCAGCAGCTCCGTACCCAACCGCAGAAAACCAAGAAAAACAGGGACTCCCAGGAGCTTGAACTCATGCAGCATCCCAGGTAAGGAAAAAGCAGCACTCACCCCAAACAGGGAGCAACAGGGACCCACTGGGACCCAGGAATTCGCTCCTGGCCTGGAGCAGGCTCCATCCGGTCGGGGCCCGAGCACTCGCGGATCCCGGGAGGCAGCTCTGCACCCAATCTCGCAGACTCCAGAGGAAGCGGGGCTCGCAGGACCTCTGTGCCACGTAGGGTCTTGGGCTAGGAGGTGGCAGTGCTTGCCCCCGAACAGGGAGTGGCTAGTACCCACTGGGACCCAGGAGTTCACTCCAGGGCCCGGAGCGTGGGTTCCTTCCCGTCTGTGCCAGAGCAGATCCCGGGAGTCAGCTCTGCACCCAATCTCACAGAACCTAGAGGGAGCGGAGCTCTCTGTGGCTCAAGCTAGCTCAAGCAGTTTCTTAGGCTAGGAGGTGGCAGTGCTCGCCCCCAATCAGGGAGCAACTGGGACCCACTGGGACCCACTGGGACTCATTGGGATCCAGGAATCCGCTCCTGACCCGGAGCCCCGGCCCCTTCCGGTTTCCACCTGAGCACCGAGCATATCTTGGGCCTCATCTCTAACTCAAGCAGCAAAACCCGTCCCAAACAGTTCTGACACAACCTAGATAATAGGAAAGACAGGCCCCAGTCAAAGACAGCTCTGATAGCACAAAGGTGATCCAGATGGAGAAAGGCAAGCGCAAGAACACAAGCACCAGCAACCCAAGGTACTTGCCATTATCAGAACCTAGTTCTCCCACATTAGAAAGTCCTGAACTCCCCATATCACCAGGAAAACAAGAACCAGATCTAAAATCATTTCTAATGATGATGCTAGAGGACTACAAGAAGGAAGTAAATAACACTATCAAAAAACTTGAGGAGAACACAGGAAAACAGGATGAAGTCCTTAAAGAAACACAAAAATCCTTTAAAGAATTACAAGAAAACACAAACAAACAGACGAAGGAATTGAACAAAACCATCCAGGACATAAAAATGGAAGTGGAAACAATAAAGAAATCACAAAGGGAGACTATCCTGGAGATAGAAAACCTAAAAAAGAAATCAGGAGTCATAGACACAAGCATCACCAACAGAATACAAGAGATAGAAGAAAGAATCTCAGGTGCAGAAGATACCTTAGAAAATATTGACACAACTATCAAAGAAAATGCAAAATGCAAAAAGTTGCTATCTCAAAATATCCAGGAAATCCAGGATGCAATGAGAAGACCAAACCTAAGGATAATAGGTATAGATGAGAGTGAAGATTCCCAACTTAAAGGGCCAGTAAATATATTCAACAAAATTATTGAGGAAAACTTCCCTAACCTAAGGAATGAGATGCCCATAATCACACAAGAAGCCTACAGAACACCAAACAGACTAGATCAAAAAAGAAATACCTCCTGTCACATAATAATCAAGACTCAAAATGTACAAAACAAAGACAGAATTTTAAAAGCAGTAAGGGAAAAAGGCCAGATAACATATAAAGGCAAACCTATCAGAATTACACCTGACTTCTCACCAGATACTATAAAAGCCAGAAGATCCTGGACAAATATCATACAAACCCTAAGAGAACATAAATGCCAGCCCAAGCTACTTTACCCAGCAAAACTCTCAATTACCATAGACGGAGAAACTAAGATATTCCATGACAAAACTGAATTTACACAGTATCTTCCCACAAATCCAGCTTTACAAATGATAATAGCAGTAAAGCTCCAATACAAGGAGGGCAATCATACCCCAGAAAGAGCAAGAAAATAATCCTTTTCCATCAAACCCAAAAGAAGATAACCACACAAACGATGTCTCCACTATTAGCAAAAATGACAGGAAGCAAGAACACCCTCTCCTTAATATCTCTTAACATCAATGGACTCAATTCCCCAATAAAAAGGCATAGGCTAACGGACTGGATACGCAAACAGGACCCAGCTTTTTGCTGCTTACAGGAAACCCACCTCAGTGACAAAGACAGACACTATCTTAGAGTAAAAGGTTGGAAAACAATTTTTCAAGCAAATGGCACTAAGAAACAAGCGGGAGTAGCCATTCTAATATCGAATAAAATCAACTTTCAACTTAAAACTATCAAAAAGGATAAGGAAGTTCATTTCATACTTGTCAAAGGAAAAGTCAACCAACATGAACTCTCAATTCCGAATATCTATGCACCAAATACAAGAGCATCGAATTTCATAAAAGAAACCTTACTAAAGCTCAAAACACACATTGCACCTCACATAATAATAGTGGGAGACTTCAACACCCCACTCTCAGCAATGGATAAATCATGGAAACAGAAACTAAATAGAGATACAGTAAAACTAACAGAAGTTATGAACCAAATGGACTTAACAGATATCTATAGAACATTTCACCCTAAAGCAAAAGAATATACCTTTTTCTCAGCACCTCATGGTACCTTCTCCAAAATAGACCATATAATTGGGCACAAGACAGGCCTCAACAGATATAAGAAAATTGAAATAAGTCCCTGCATCCTATCAGATCACCATGGTCTAAGGCTGGTCTTCAAAAATGACAAAGAGAATGGAAAGCCCACATTTACATGGAAACTGAACAACACCCTACTCCTTGATAATCAGGTAAGGGAAGAAATAAAGAAAGAAATTAAAAACTTTTTAGAATTTAATGAAAATGATGACACATCATACCAAAATCTATGGGATACAATGAAAGCAGTGCTAAGAGGAAAATTCATAGCTCTAAGTGCCTACAAAAAGAAACTGGAGGGAGCATACACTAACTGCTTGACAGAGCACCTGAAAGACCTAGAACAAAAAGAAGCTAATACACCCAAGAGGAGTAGAAGGCAGGAAATAATTAAACTCAGGGCTGAAATCAACCAAATTGAAACAAAAAGAACTATCCAAAGAATCAATAAAACCAGGAGCTGGTTCTTTGAGAAAATCAACAAGATAGATAAACCCTTAGCTAGACTAATCAGAGGGCAGAGAGACAGTATCCAAATTAATAAAATCAGAACTCAAAAGGGGGACATAACAACAGAAACTGAGGAAATTAAAAAAATCATCAGATCCTACTACAAAAGCCTATATTCAACAAAATTGGAAAATTTGGATGAAATGGACAATTTCCTAGACAAATACCAGTTGCCAATGTTAAATCAGGACCAGATAAACCATCTAAACAGTCCCATAACCCCAAAAGAAATAGAAGCAGTCATTAAAAGTCTCCCTACAAAGAAAAGCCCGGGACCAGACGGTTTTAGTGCAGAATTCTATCAGACCTTCAAAGAAGACCTAATCCCAATTCTTTTCAAACTATTCCACAAAATAGAAACAGAAGGTACACTACCCAACTCATTCTTTGAAGCCACAATTACACTCATACCTAAGCCACACAAAGACACAACAAAGAAAGAGAACTTCAGGCCAATCTCCCTTATGAACATTGATGCAAAATTACTCAATAAAATTCTAGCAAAACGAATTCAAGAACACATCAAAACAATTATCCATCACGATCAAGTTGGCTTCATCCCAGGAATGCAGGGTTGGTTCAATATTCGGAAATCCATCAATGTAATCCATTATATAAACAAACTCAAAGAAAAAAACCACATGATCATCTCACTAGATGCTGAGAAAGCATTTGACAAAATTCAACACCCCTTCATGATAAAAGTCTTGGAAAGGTCAGGAATTCAAGGTCCATACCTAAACATAGTAAAAGCAATATACAGCAAACCAGTAGCCAGCATTAAACTAAATGGAGAGAAACTTGAAGCAATCCCACTAAAATCAGGGACTAGGCAAGGCTGCCCACTCTCCCCCTACTTATTTAATATAGTATTGGAAGTCCTAGCCAGAGCAATTAGGAAACACAAGGAGCTCAAAGGGATACAAATTGGAAAGGAAGAAGTCAAAATCTCACTATTTGCAGATGATATGATAGTATACTTAAGTAACCCCAAAACTTCCACCAGAGAACTCCTAAACCTGATAAACAACTTTAGCAAAGTGGCTGGATATAAAATTAACTCAAGCAAATCAGTAGCCTTCCTCTACTCAAAAGATAAACTGGCTGAGAAAGAAATTATGGAAATGACACCCTTCAAAATAGTCACAGATAATATAAAATACCTTGGTGTGAACCTAACCAAGCAAGTAAAAGACCTGTATGACAAGAACTTCATTCCCCTGAAGAAAGAAATCGAAGCCGATCTCAGAAGATGGAAAGATCTCCCATGCTCATGGATTGGAAGGATTAATATAGTAAAAATGGCTATTTTGCCAAAAGCCATCTACAGATTTAATGCATTCCCCATCAAAATTCCCACTCAATTCTTCTCAGAGATAGAAAGAGCAATCCTAAAATTTATTTGGAATAACAAAAAACCCAGGATTGCGAAAACTACTCTCAGCAATAAAAGAACTTCTGGAGGAATCACCATCCCCGACTTCAAGCTGTACTACAAAGCAATAGTGATAAAAACTGCATGGTATTGGAACAGAGACAGGCAGGAGGATCAGTGGAATAGAATAGAAGACCCAGAAATGAACCCCCATACCTATGGTAACTTAATCTTTGACAAAGGGGCTAAAACCATCGAATGGAAAAAAGATAGCATTTTCAACAAATGGTGCTGGTCCAACTGGTGGTCAGCATGTAGAAAAATGAAAATTGATCCGTACTTATCTCCTTGTACAAAGCTCAATTCCAAGTGGATTAAGGACCTCCACCTAAAACCAGCCACACTGAAACTAATAGAAGAGAAACTGGGAAAAAGCCTGGAATACATAGGCACAGGGAAAAAGTTCCTGAACAGAACGCCAATGGCCTGTGCTCTAAGACCAAAAATTGACAAATGGGACCTCATAAAGCTGCAAAGCTTCTGTAAAGCAAAGGACACAGTCAATAGGACAGAGCGGCAACCAACAGATTGGGAAAAGATCTTCACCAACCCTACATCTGATAAAGGGCTAATATCCAAGGTATACAAAGAACTGAAGAAATTAGACTCTAGACAATCAAAGAACCCTATTAAAAAATGGAGCACAGACCTGAACAAAGAATTCTCAACTGAGGAAGCTCGAATGGTTGAGAAGCACCTAAAGAAGTGTTCAGCATCCCTAGTCATCAGGGAAATGCAAATGAAAACAACACTGAGATTCCACCTCACACCAGTCAGAATGGCTAAGATCAAAAACACAGGTGACAGTACATGTTGGCGAGGATGTGGAGAAAGAGGAACACTCCTCCACTGTTGGTGGGATTGTAAACTGGTACAACCACTATGGAAGGCAGTCTGGCGGTATCTCAGAAAATTGAACATAGCGTTACCCAGGGACCCAGCTATACCACTCCTGGGCATATACCCAAAAGAAGTTTCAACATACAACAGGGACACATGCTCCACCATGTTCATAGCAGCCTTATTTATAATAGCCAGAAGTTGGAAAGAACCCAGATGCCCTTCAACAGAAGAATGGATGCAGAAAATGTGGTACATTTATATAATGGAGTACTACTCAGCTATTAAAAACAATCAGTTCACAAAATTCCTAGGCAAATGGATGGAGCTGGAAAATATCATCTTGAGTGAGATGACCCAATCTCAAAGGAACATACATGGTATGCACTCACTGATAAGTGGATATTAGCACAATAGCTCACAATTTCTAAGAATCTTCATATAGACCACATAAAACTCACATAGAAGAAGGAAGACCAAAGTATGAATGCGTTGGTCCTTTTTAGAAGGAGCATCAAAAGTTTCAACCAGAACTCCCAAAGTCTAAACCACCAACCAGAGAGCACAAAGGGAGGGACTCACGCACCTGTATAGGGAATTGAGGGTGACCTTGTTAGACTCCAGTGAAAGTGGAGGGCCAAGGTCCCCAAAAGTTTGGATCCCCTACTGTGTTGGAATTCGAGAGCAGGGAGATGGGACTGGGAGGATGTTTGGAGCACACCATCACAAAAATTAGGAGGAAGGGGTAGGGGATAAGGGATTTGGGGGGAGAATGAGAAAGGAGACAACATTGAAAGGTAAATACGTATAATACCCAATAAAAACCCCACACAGATAAAGAATTTTAAAAAAAGGGAGTCTATTTATTTTAAATTAATTTCAAAAGTTTCTAGGAGATGCAAATTGGCGAAGATACTATTTTAAGCTCTCCACAAAAGAATTTAAATCTCTGTTCAATATTCTCAAGAGAGAGGTAAACCCTAACTTCCTCAACAGTTAATTGACAAAAGAGAGGTAATCTCACAAAAAGTAGAAAAAGCTATTTCTAATCGATATATCATATAGTCTGATTAATTGTCAGTGGAGCTATAAAAGTCCTTTGACAAAAGATTATTAATATAGATTTATATATCCTTAAATAAGGCCTTCATGACTCTCTGAGTGTGGAAGGAGCAACTGTTGGCGCTTCTGCCCTGATTTTACAAGAACTCTGAAAAATTGGCTTTAAAAACAAAAGAGGGGGAACGGTACCCCCTCAGAAGGAGTCCCCCTGAAATATTCTCCATCATGCCTTGTTCACTTTTCTCTCTCTAAAGCTGAAAGCTCATGGCAAATCTCTTGCTGACCATGTTGGTGACCTCGGGCACCACCAAGACCAACAAAACTTTGCCACAGATATGGGGAAGGACCCTCATACCCATATTCCCAGTTCCCTTATGGAGCCGAGGACTGATATGCCTGCCCAATACCACAGAAGGCACAGCTAACCGGCTACCACAAATATTAATGAAAAAAATAGATACCCTCACAAAGCCATGCCCAATCATAAATACGATGAATAACAATTTACATCCAGGGAAGAGAAATCTCCCTGAGAATCCCCTTCTTTTTTCTTTCCAGGTAAAATTGAATCACCCGTGATGCCTGCTATTAGAAGTTCTAACCCAGATGGACCAGAAGCCAGGAGCCTCGCCCTTACCCTCACCCCCTACCTTTTCCCACCTGCACAAGGTCCCCTGAAGCTTGGCAACTGCAAGATCCTGCTTGGCAACTGCAGATAGACTCAAAGCAGTGTACCATATCATCTGAAGAATAGCAGGGAGACCATAACTCAAGCAGTGTACCATATCTTCTGAAGAATAGCAGGTTGCAGTCCTCCTCGCCCCCACGAATAACCAGGACCCACCGGTCGGGTCAAGTGGCACCCAGACGTGGGGCTCGAGGCAAGGACCCATCCGGACGGACCCTCATTGAGAGGATGTGCGCACGACATCAAGATTGAGCAAGACAGAGATCATCGCCCGTGACCTGTCGTCCACGGAACCAGGTTGATGCTGCCATCAAGAAGGCAGTTGAAGTTCATTACCATCAGCTGAAAATTGCAGAGGATCCAGAAGTGACTCCGCAGGAGACTGACACAGCTGTCAGCTCCCCTGCCTCCCCCTATGGTCGACCCCTAGACTTCCACGCCCTCCAGAAGGGTACCTGGTATGCCTGGCTTTGCCCTCATTTCTCTCGCTAGAGAGCTTGGCCTCTTGATCACCACAACAAAAATTGGCTTTTTCCTAAACCAAGGCCACCCTTGATATGGCCGCTAACATTGGGGAGCCTTCCTTTATGACAATATTACACCCCAAACTGACAAATGGTTGGTAACTTGAACATATACAAGAGACTAGGATGGCTGTGAGTTAGCCCAATGACGGGATTATTGTAGGTCCACTTCCCAGGGGCCCACCCAATGCAGCCGAAAAGGAGTGCGTGGTGCTGGGAGTGGATGCAGCCTACATGGCCTAAGACAGGGCTCTCACCCTCCTTTCACCCACATCAGAGTCCCTTGACGTTGCCCATCGTCGACAGCCTAAAGCCTTCGACCATCGATGTGACTTGTCTCACATCAGTGTTTTGGGGTTGTGAATTTGTCTAAGACCCCCCATAATTAGACATCCAAATTCAAAACTCACATAGTTGGGATTGAACATAAGACGCCTTCTCTAACTAAACAGAGAAGGGGGAGATGCCAGAAGCCAGGACCCTCGCCCTTACCCTTACCCCCTACCTTTCCCCACCTGCATAATGTCCTCTGAAGCTTGGCAGCTGCAAGATCCTGCTTAGCAACTGCAGATAGACTCAAAGCAGAGTACCATGTCTTCTTAAGAATAGCAGGGAGACCATAACTCAAGCAGTGTACCATATCTTCTGAAGAACTGCAGGTAGATCATAATTCAAGGCAGTGTACCATATAGACCATGACATGTTTCAAGGCACAGGCCAAGAAGATTTTGTACTTTTCCACCACCTGGACCCTCTTACCCCCTCCCCTTGTAAAACATGCTATAAAAAAGCATTTCATGTTCAAAAAAAAAAGAAAATAAAAAAAATATATATTATAAAAAAAAAAGAGCTACAGTGAGGTGGCTGAATAACAAATTAACTCAAAGAAACCAGTAGAACGCCTTTATATAAATGATAAACTGACTGAGAAAGAAATTAAGGAAACAACATCCTTTACAATAGCCAGAAGTAATACAAAATACCTTGTGTAACTCTAATCAAGCAAGGGAAAGACCTGTACAACAAGAGCTTCGAATCTCAGAAGAAAGAGTGAGTAAGATATTAGAAGATGGAAACATCTCCCATGCTCATGAATCTGTAGGATTAACTGTGTAATGACCCCCTCACCAAAAGCAATCTACAGATTAAATGCTATTCCCATAAAAACTCCAACACGGTTCCTTACAGATCTTGAAAGAGAAATTCTCAACTTCCTATGGAAAACCAAAATCCCAGGATAACTAAAACAATCCCAGACAGTAAAAGGAAGGAGTTCTGAAGGTATCACCATCCCTGACCTCAAGCTGTACTGTAGAGCATTAGTGATAAAAACTACATGATATTGATATAGAAACAGACAGTTCAGTCAGTAAAATTGAATCAAAGACCCTGAAATAAACTCACACGCCTACAGACACTTGATATTCGGCAAAGAATATAAAACCATACAATACAAAAAAATAAAGCATCTTCAACAAATGGTGCTGATCTTCCCGGATGTCTGCATGCTGAAGACTGCAAGAAGACCCATACTTATCACACTGCACAGAAGTCAAGTCCAAGTGGATCAAAGATTTCAGTGTAAAGAGACACACACTAAATTAGTAGAAGAGAAAGTGGGAAATAGCCTTGAACTCATTGGTACCGGAGACAACTTCCTGAACAGAACACCAATGGCTCAGGCTGCAAGATAAAAATTGATAAATGAGACTTCATGAAATTTAAACTGTCTCCTCACGCTACTCTATCATCAATCCCTGATTTATTTCTTTTAGTTTGTTTATATGGCAGATTATTTTGATGAGTTTTTATAAACTGAACCATCCCTGCATCCCTGGGATGAGGCCTACTTGATCATTATGGATGGTGGTTTCCATGTGTTCCTGCATTCAGTTTGCAAGTACTTTATTGAGTTGTTTTGTGGAGACTTCAATACCTCAGTTCATAGAGCAGTGGACTGTAGCTGACAAATCAATTTTATACATAGTTTTATAACTTTATCATTTATATATGTATATATATATATAAAATATAGTATAATACAAATATATACATATGTATATATGTTGAGCCTGTAGGTCAGTGGTGGAGCACTTGTCTAGCGTCTACAAGTGCTAGAGCACATGTGAGACTATACAGGAACTGAGAACTAGGAACCTTCTATATTACTGCTGGCACTGTAAATACAAAATGGTAGAGCCTCAAGCACCTCAATGTGCATAGAAGTTGTAAAAGACAAAAGGGAGAAACCCCAAATAACACAGCATAATGAATGGGTAAACAAAGTGGGGTGTATTAGTACAATGGACTAGTATCTAGATATGAAAGGAGGTATTGATACTATCCTATAACATGAATAAACGTTACAGACATTAAACTCTGTGAAAGAGTCCAAACAGAAAAATGGAGATATTTTTATATTAGATGATTTCAAATCTATTAAATACCCAAAATGAAAAAAAAAAGAAGTATATTAAGATATGTTTAAAAGGCACTACAAACATCATGGGAAGACACTTCATAAGATCTACAATAATGGAAAAGTCTGCCTTATTCAAATGGGCAAAATGGTCAATGAAATACAATCAAAGACCCAGAAACAAACATACATGCTTAAAGACACTTAATTTTTAACAAAGAAGCCAAAAATATACAGTGGAAAAATGAAAGTATCTTCAACAAATGGTGGGATAGCTGGCAGTCTGCATGTAGAAGAATGCAAATTGATCCATATTTATCACCCTGCACAAAACTCAAGTCCAAAGTCTATCAAGGATCTCAACATAAAACCATATACATTGAATTTAATAGAAGAGAAACTGGGAAATAGCCTTGAATTCATTAGCAGCAGAAAAAAATTCCTGAACAGAACACCAACGGCTCTAAGATCAACAAATGATAAATGTGACCTCTTAAAATTGAGAAGCTTTGGTAAGGCAAAGAACAATGACAATACGACAAAACAGCAGCCTACAGATTGGGAAAATATCTTCACTAACCCTATACCTGATAGAGGGCTAATATCCCAAATATATAAAGAACTCAAGAAGTTAGACTCCAAAAAACTCAAGTAACCCCATTTAAAAATGGGATACAGAGGTAAACAGAGATCAAAAGAGGAATCTAGAATGGACAAGAAGCACTTAAAGAAATATTCAAAGTCCTTAGTCATCAGAGAAATGCAAATCAAAAGGACCCTGAGATTCTACCTTATACCCATCAGAATGGCTAACATCAAAAACTCAAGAAAAATCATATCCTGGTGAGGATGTGGAGAAAGGGAACCACTTCTACCTTGCTGGTAGGATGGCAAACAGGTACAACCACTCTGGAAATTAATCTGGTGGTTTCTCAGAGAATTGGAAATAGTTTTGCCTGAAGACCCAGCTATACTGACTGCTCCTGGGCATGTACCCAAAAGGTGTTCCACCATATCACAAGGACACATGCTCCACTATGTCATAGCAGCCTTATTTGTAATAGCCAGAAACTGGAAGCAACCTAGATGCCCCTCAACTGAAGAATGGATACAGAAAATGTGGTTCATTTACATAATGGACTACTATTCAACTATTAAAAACAAAAACATTATGAATTTTTCAGGCAAATAGATGGAACTAGAAAATATAATCCTGAGTTAGGTAACCCAGATTCAAAAGGACAAGTAAGATATGTACTCACTGATAAGCAGATATCAGCCAAAGCATACAGAATACCTATGATATAACCCCCAAAATATAAGAAGTTAAACAAGAAGGAAGGCCCAAGTGAGGATGCTTAAATCCCACTTAGAAGGAGGAACAAAATAATCATGGGAGGCCAAGGGAAGGAGGGACCTGGCTGGAAGAGGGAAAGGGGAGGGGAATAGGGAGAAAGATTTGTTATGGGGGGGTGGTAGATAGGAGAGGATCCCAGAGGGACCAGGAGAATGAAAAGAAATATGTAGCTGCTCTAGTCCCAGTGGCCTGAGATAAGGGAGGCTCTCAGGACTCAATGGAGGTGACCATATCTAAAATGGCCAGCAGTCGAGATATGGAAGCTGAAGAGACCAACTTCAGTAGTTAGACAAGGTCCCCAGTGGAGATATGAGGATACCAACTCACTTACAGAACTTTCAACCCAAAATTGTTCCTGCCTAAAAAAATGCAGGGACAAAAATGGAGAAAAGACTGAAGGAAAGGCCATCCAGTGACCAGCCAAATTGGGATCCAATTTGGGCAGGCACCAAACCCTGACACTATTACTGATGCTGTGTTATGCTTGTAAACAGGAGCCTAGCATGGTTGTCCTCTGAGAGGCTCTACCAGCAGCTGACTGAGACAGATGCAGACACTCACAGCCAAGCTTTGGATTGAGATTGGGGACATCTATAGAAGAGTTAGCAGAAGGACTGAAGGAGCTGAAGGGGATGGCAACCACACAGGAAGAACAACAGTGTCAACTATCCTAGACCCCTGGAAGTTCACAGAGACTAAGACATCAACAAATGAGTATAAATGGGCTGGTCCATGGTCCCTGGCAAATAAGTAACAGAGGGCTGCCTTGTCTGGCCTCAGTAGAAGAGGACGTGCTTAATCCTGTAGAGAGTTGGTACTTCATGGTGGGGGAATACCTGTGTGGAGAAGCCCTCTCAGAGGTGAAGGGGCAGGGAAGAACTCTGTGAGGGGGGACAAAAGAGGGGGCAATATTTGAGATGTAATTAAATGAAATAATTAAATAATAATAATAAAGGACATAAATTTTGCAAGCAAATAGATAGAACTAGAAAATACCATCCTGAGTGAGGTAACCCAGACCCAAAAGAATGTACTCACTCATAAGTAGATGTTAGCTATAAAGTACAGAATACTCATGATACAGCCCACAGACCAAAAGAAGTTAAACAAGAAAGAAGGCCCAAGTGTGGATGTTTGAATCACACTTAGAAGAGAAACAAAATAGTCATAGGGGCAATGGGAGGGAGGGAAGTAGATGGGGAGGAGAATGGGCAGGGGATAAGGTGTGGAAAGTCAGGAGAGAGGCCCAGGAAAATGAGTAGAAATCTGCAGCTAATGAGTGGTTCTCTAGGAAGTCCCAGAGTCCTGAAATGGGGGAGGATCCCAGGAGTCACTGAGGGTGACCTTAGCCTAGATGCCTAATAGTGGAGAAATGGAACCTGAAGCGGCCACCTCCTGTAGCCAGGCAGGACCCTCAGTGGAGGGATAAGAATACCAACCCACTCACAAAACTGTCAACCCAAGATTTATCCTATCTACATGAAATACAGAGATGAGGGATGGAGCAGAGACTGAAGGAATGGCCAACCAATAACTGGCCCAACTTGAAACCCATAAATAACATGGGCAAGGATTCCTATAGAAGAATTAAGGGGAAGGGTTGAAGGAACTAAAGGAAATGGCAACCCCCCAAAACGTCAACTAACCCAGAACCCTGCAAGCTCCCAGAGACTGAGTCACTAACCAAAGAGCATGCAAGTGCTGGTCCGAGGACCCTAGCACATTTGGAGCAGAGGACTGCCTTGTCTGGCCTCAGTGGAACAAGTTGTGCCTAATCCTGGGGAGACTTGATGCCTAGGGGTGCACTCTCTCAGAGGCAAAGGGGATGGGAAGATGGGGGCAAGAACTCTGTGAGAGGGAACCCAGAGTGTGTGTGGGGCAACATTTGGAATACAAATAAATAATTAATTTTAAATGCCTTTAATGCTTTGAGTAAAATTAGCATCACAAGAAAAAGAATGCAGCCATTCATGAAAATGAAAAAACATGAAAAGATTTTCACAGAAATTCTATCAAAATCATCACCTCAGACAAGAGTACCAGCAAGCAAGACTCAGAAGTAGCCTCTGGGACATGAGGTAAAGCCAAGAATGAATAAGCAGAAGCAGTTGAAGAGAGCATCACAGCAGGCTTAGTGATGCATTGTGCTAATGCTAGGAGAGGCAGGTTAGTGTTAAGAGCTGAGCACTAGATTTGGTTGTGGGACAATGGGCTTTCTTTGAATCTAAAGACAGTAAGAATTTCAGGAAAGTGATAGAGAAGAAAGTCTACTTGATCTGAATACCAAACAAAATTCTATGAAAGCACAAGGACTCAGTATGAACATAACACCCTAGGGAACTTCTACAAAAAAGCAGAGTTAGCTCTTAAAGGTAAGAAATGTGGTAGAGATTGTGTTGGGATGTGTGTGCGCACGTGCATGTGTGTATTTAGGTTTTGGTGCATGTGTATATGTTTATATGTGGAGGTCAAACTTGGTTGTCATTCTTCAGGGACAGTCTACCTTGCTTTGTTCATTCTGTTTTTTTCAGTGTCTCTATCTAGAACCAGGGTTACTGGCAGGGTTAAGTTATCTTCCCTGGAAGCTCAAGGAAACTGTGGAAATCTATCAGGAAAAGAAATTGTTACATTCTAAAACACTGGAACTTTTACTGAATCTCAGAGCAAGAGGTAATAATTCACCTAGAAATCATTTAAAGCTTAAGAATGCTATTCTGCCCCTAGACCAAGCAGAGAGGGGTCACCCACAACCCCCTATGATTGGTGATCTGAATTCTTGCTTAGGCTGCGAGGCTAAGCACCACAAGGGAATATAAATAAAAGATAAAAATATCTTTCTGGGTTCCCTGAGGGACAAGCCTGACTGCATAGGGGTTGATGTCAAAAGTATCCCCTCTCCAGGAAAAAGATATCAGGATGGGTATGGCCCTCATGCCTCACTGGACAACGACAGGGGGACTGGAGTCATTACAAGGTCCCCTTCAAGTACTGGAGGTCAGGCCTCTATCCCTGCCTTCACAAGATTAGAATTGCCACAACCCTTCTATACTTAAAGAAGGGAGGAGATGGCAAGCAAGGGCAGCCCTGCTTACACACTGAAGGCCTAAAATCAGCCATAGGCCTGTCAAACATGTATACTAACTGAGTCTTGGGTCTCAGTGGAAAAACATTGAAACAGATGGCAATAAGCTAATGTCAACAGGCAGCTTTTGTGGAAATTTACAAGTCTGAGTAGTCATAGACCTTGTCAATAGGTAGCCTTGGCAGACAATACCAACTTAGATAAGGACAAGTGAGTCATAGGCAGAGTCATAGTGACCTGTCCCCTGAACCTTCAGCCCGACAATACCCGGTTCTGAAAGATATCTGTATTCCCCCTGAACACCCACACTCCAGTGTCATTCCCTTCCCCACATCCTGCCTTTCTGTGTTTATAACCCCTGTGTGAATGAATTACGATTTGAGAAAAAATAAATAAATTATTTAAAAAAAAGAATGCTATTCTACTATGAAGTCTGCCTGTGTGCTTTTAAGAGAACAATCTAACAGGCAACCTTCCTTGCCTTGGATTCTGCATGTAATTAGCTTTTATACCCTATGCTAATACATATTAATACATACCTATGCTTTAATATTAAATTATGTACTGTGCCAAGACTATGACCTGGAACAAGACATGTGTATCATTTGTGAAAGCAGTAAATATCAGTGTTGGAAATAACCTAAAATAAATATCCTTTATATATTTTGACTTAAATATTTGGATATTGTTTGATTAAAAAACTATTTGAACTAATATTTGTGTTAATGTTACAAGATAAAAATCAATATACAAAATTATTTCTGTTTCTATACACCACCAATGAACATTCTGAGTGTTCATTTGAGTTACAAAAACTATCCCATTTAATCTAGCTTTGGGCATAAAATACTTAGAAATAAGTATAATAAGGAAGCACATTAAGACTTATTTAACAAGCACTGCAAAAATCATTGAAAGAAATTATATAGCGCTACATAAATGGAAAGTGTGTCTTATTCAAATGGTATTACGATGGAAAAAGTAAAAATTTATTAACTCATTAAGTCTATTTTAATTCATCTCTTTTTATTTGAATACAAAGGCCTTAAAATTCATATGGAGTTACAAGGGATACAGATTAGTAAAGAAAAATCCATAAAAAGGAACAAATTTGTTTGATTAATTCTTAAATTTATCAGGGCATAGTGGTAAACAGCTGTAATTCCAACACTCAAGAGGATGAGGTGGGAAAATCACTTGTCATTTTGTTAGAAGTTAGTTCCTAGAGATAGTGACAATTAGGTGCCCAATGTATGAGCAAGCTTATTAAGGCCCTGAAACAGGGCATAAATATAAATACAAAGGTCAATGTCAACTGGAATTCAAAATATACAGAGTGGTAGATAACTCCAGATAGGCAATCTGAGAGTCATAAAAAAGGATATAAGAGACAATACATGTTTGTAGTCTATACTAGTTAGATCAGACTAAAACAAATTCAAGATTTCCAATATTGGGGGGGGGCATGTTTAGAGAGCCAGTACCCTTTCCTTTAATATAATCTTAAGCTTCAGGGATACTTAAATCTCTATATAAATTCTTGCATGTTATACATCTACTTAAAACAGAATAATTATGGATAAAAAGAGCTTTTGAGCTTCCTAGAAATGCCTATTATTGGTGAAGTACAAAGGGAATAGCTCACAGTAAAAAAAAAAAAAAAGTAGAAACACCATGACTAACAAGGTCAAGGCTATTTCTGATTGCCCTACTGTTTCTAATTAGTATATTATTCCTTGTTTACTTATTCTATTTAAATTCTTGACTGATTACTCTATTACTGTGTCTTCTTCAAATTTGTCTCATGAGAATTGAGTGTGCTGTTTGTGTTCAGACCAGAAGAAACTCAAGACACCCCCTTATCTTCTGATACTGTGACTTGTATCAATTTTCTTTAGCAACAAAGTAAACCCAGTTGGATCTTCCTATGGCTAAGACTACTATATCTCCTCTCTTCTCTTTCAGGCTCTACTCTTCCTTTTCCTTCTTCTTTTCTCTCTAGCTCAGCATTCTGCCTGCTCTGTATCTTCTCACTGCTCTTAAAAGTTCATTGTTAGTTACTTTCTCTGAAATACCTGTTCCTATCTCCTCCTATGGTATAACACACAACTTTTACTCTTCTATAACCCATAACTTAATCTTTACTGCAACCATATCTACCGTGTTTATTTCTTTGACTGAGAGCTTAAAAGATAGAGGTTACATCCACAGAGAAGAAGGAGGAGGGGTAAGGGGATAGGGGGTTCCTGGGTGGGTGGGGGATGGGGTAAGGGGACAACATATGAAATGTAAATAAAACATCCAATAAAAAAATTAAAAATAAAACTGCTTCCTTCAGTTGTTGCTTGAATTATATCAACTGAGTACCTTAAAAAATCTAAACCTGGCCTTCTTTTACTATGAATTCCCTCTGAAACCATTTTGTTTCTTCATTCATGTCTTGGAGGAACATTGTGTGTCCCCCAACAAACAAACAACTTTGCAAGTGGCCTTAGCTACTACACAGAAAAGTCCTACAAATCGATTTCTCAGAGTGTATTTCTGATGACTTTTATTGTCAGGTCTTTAGAATGGCTACTCTCCAGGTTAACCCAGGAAATCTTTCATTATGAAATTTTGCATTTTTCAGGTTATTGTAGGGTTAGGACTTCTCATCAATAAAGGAATTGGATGTGAAATTCCTTGCCCTATTGCTTAGATTCTCTAAAAGCTCTACATGAACTCCAGACCCCTAAACAAAGAAAAGAACTTAAGGACCTTAGGAGTGATGTCTCATGTCTCTGGATCTTATCTGTTACTAGATGTCAAGACAGGGCCTTAGTTGCCATAACCTTAGCACTATCCAAAATTAGGCTTGTATCACCCAATAAGGGGGCACACCATTTATGACAGAAACTTCCAAGTCTAGATTTTATATTGGACAGAACCAAAACATGTCTGGGGTAACAGCACACATATGAAGTTAAGAGAATCAGAAAACACAGGCATCCAAAAGGGTGACCTAAAGCCTAGTCACTATTAGATCACAGGCATGGAAACTGTGGGTACATTTTGGGGACTCTGGGCTATTCCCCTAGAAGAAAGATCATACACAGGGGAATGTGTACTTAACCATGGTCAAAGTGTAGCCTGAGAGGCTTGAGGGATATCTGACCTCATGTACTGCCTACTTCACTGATTCATTTCCCTTCCTCTTGAAGATAGGTCAGTGGGCTTGTCCCTATTCCAACCATAATCTCTTTAGGCTGCATCCCAAAGAAGTGTAATAAGTTTGACATAAATACCCTCAAAAGGAGGCATCATTTTCTTTTCCTGTATAGTATGGTCCTAGTACCAGGTAACAATTAAGAAACTTGGCCTCTGGGTGGTAATCATTCTACAACTAGATTTGTTTTGCCGATAAAAAAGGAAAAAAGAAATAAAAGGAGAAAACTTTCTGTCTAGTCTTTCTCCTTAAGGAACAGTCCCGAACACCTTAAAAGCTACTAACTAGATTCCCATTCATATAGTTTATTCCTATTGCACATTTCATTAACACTTACATACTTGTCATTAATTCAAATTCTGTAGTGAATGAAATTAAGTATAACTAAATCTTATCAAAGGATTATTAGACAATTGTAAAATTTAAAATGTCACCTGATAGTCCTTGAAACTAAGAGTTCCTTCTCTAATAACTTTTAAATAGTTGTTCTCTCCATTTTCATTGTTTATATATTAAAGCTTAATTTTAACTAACTGATTTTCTATTTTCTATTTTATCTTTAACACTGGCTATTGTATATGAGAAGCTCCGGGGATAAATTGAGGCTCATATTGATGCTATCTTCCTCTGGGGAGAATTTAATTCTGGTTTTATTCATTAATACAGAAGCAGATAAGATTAATACAATGAATGATAACAATGATTAAATGCTGAACTTTGATTTTGGTATCAGTTAGTTCTTTTATGATTTAGCTAGCATGTAGAACATTACTGCTCCAAGCTAAAAGCTTGGCTAACCAATAAAATCCATTTTTTCACTTAGTTATATAAGACTAAATAAAACTCTGGTCAAACTGGAGGGTCTCAAACAATTTGTTCTTTGCCTCATTTACTTGGCCTTGTATTTGGAATCGATAATCTCTTAAGATAAAAGGAGCATCAAATATGGATTCTATCACTCTTAGTTTCTATTATCTATGATATTTCTGACTATAAAGTCTACCCTGCTTTAATATAGTTCTAATGTCAACACACAAAGATTTTCCTCCAGAAGTTCTAGTTTTTCTTGTTGAGTTCAATTTCTAGCAACTGCATCACGCAACTCCACAACCACCTACAACCTTAGCTCCACCTGGATCTGATAATTCTGGCCTCCATGAGTACTGGTGTGTGTGTGTGTGTATGTGTATACACACACACAAATGTATACATGATTAAAAATAAATATTTTTAAAATAGAGAAATTAATTGTCCCTTAGTTAGTCCCATATTTAATGATCTTTACTTTCATCTGAAGAAGAAACTTCACCTTGGCAAAAAAGTTTATAAAAAGGATAAGGAGAAATATATAAGAGTTATATTTATATCATAGAACAAAATTTGCCAAACATTAATTATAATGTAAGTATGAGCTATAATTATTGAAAGTTCTCATATGTGACAAACCTTTTAACTAACTTATAAGAAACAAATAGAATACATATAGGAAAAATACCAGTGTTGATGAGGCTTTCTAGCATATTCAACCCCCCAAACACAAGCAGGCTCTCACCAAGTTACTGAAGTTGGTTTTGAACTCCTGAGCTCAAGTGTTCCTCTTGTCTTACTCTGATAAATAGCTGGATCCATAGAATAGATCACCATGTTGACATCACAACCAAACATTTTTACAGCACTGAATATGTATGAACATTATTCTAACAGTCATAATATAAATTAACATCGAACACAATTTGGCCTTGGGAGGTGTAAAATCCAATTAATATATCATATAATCTTTATAATTGGAATATTTTAATATCTCAGTATTTTACTGACCCTTGAATGAAATAACTGTCTTAGTAGTTTCTATTTTATGAATCCTAGAATTGTTACATGTAAGGTTCAAATTATTATGAAATTAAAATAACCTAACAAACCAAAGTATAAAATTCATTGTCCATCTTCCATGAATTAATTTTTAATTCATTCATTCATCTTTGCTTCCTTTTCATCTTTATTCAATACTGGCCCCAATGTATGTGAGTTACTGGCTAATGGAATTATAAAAAGAGAAGTTGACTTGTTTGATAGACTACTGGAAAGACGGATGGATGAATGAAAGTTTATACAATTGAATGAACACATAAATGAATAAATGAATGATTCCAATATTCCTTAAAAGAGAGACCACATTTGAATAATTAGAGTAGCTATTATAGAAAATTCTAGGTGGAACAGAAATTATGATAAAAATCTTAGCATTGAGTAAAATAAACATTCAACATTTAAGGACAAATGAGTAAAACACTGTAATGTAAGGGGCATGCAAATACATATACTTGAACTGAAATTATTTATAACAACTTGTGTTTAAATTATTGTAAAAAGGATAAAGGTTGAGTTGGTTATCTTTTAATATTTCACTTCTCTTAACTTAGTATACAAATGATCAATTGTGTGAAAAATAAAAGGAGGAAAGGGTCAAATATAAACTAACTATATTATGCATAAGTAGATGAACCTTGAAAATTAAAATGATTTAATTTCATATTCATTTTTGGACAAAAATGAATAATTATTTAATATAATATAAGATATATATATATATTATATGGAGAGAGATATTTTAAGACTGATCAATACTTAACACTAGATTATCAAGTTTCTATGATTGTTACTAGACAATAGTGACCTTTTGAAGGATTCAAGTAAGTTCAGTCATTATTTAGAACAATCCAGCAATGAGGGTAACTTCTGATACAATGGAAAAGGGATTTGAGGTGATAAATAAATGTGATTACTAACTAAACATTCTATTTAATTATAACAAAATATAGATCTGTATCTCATGAGGAGTGGTTAACAAAAAGACAGTTTTTACAGGTGTTAGTGAAGTACTTGGTATGGCAAGTAAATGCACAGGAATAAGAATGGAGAACAGCACAACAAAATTATGTCTTACCTGTTCAGAGAAATGTTTCAGTAATGTAATATGGTTAATGAGATGATTTTTCAGACTGGAAAATTCTGACATGCAATCAAATGGTGGCCTGCCAGGGAAGGGTGATAAAGAGATTCTATCAGTCTGAGTTTCTTTGAATACAGTATCTTTATTCCTCAGGAAATTTAAAGTTATAATTTAAAATATAGAGAGTTTTAGATAAAAAGGTACAAATAGCTAAATTCTAGAACATAACAATATTATATGAAGCAGCTTAAGAAATTTAAGTAGATACAAATAAATGTGATATTGCTACAATCCCAAAAGGGGAAAAGATGGTACAAATACAGTACTATAATTATTCCTGTGTTCAAATTATTGAAATAAAGATTAAAGGTTGAGTAGGTTGTCTTTTAATATTTCATTTCTCTTAACTTACTATACAAATGATTGACAATATAATAAAAAAATAAAAGAGGAAATGGTCAAGAAAAAATAACTATATTATCCAGAAGTAGCTGAACTTTGAAATAAGAATGACTGCATTTGTATTTCATTTTTGAATATAAATGAAAAAAATAATTTAAGTTAATTAAGATATCACAGCTTAATAAACAGGTTGGTTCTTCTTATTTATATCTAGCATAGCTTTTAACCTTCTACTATTGGGAGGCCTCTTATGAGATGACCAAAAAAGAAAAAATACTGTTCAGGTTGGGGGGGGTGGATATTCTCTACTTCATCTGAATAATAGGTATAAGAAGATAAGGTGTAATTCAGTGGTAGATTGTTTTTCTTTGCACATGTAAAATCTTATATTCAGAAATCCTTCAATTAATGTATTTCAAAATGGACAACAATTTTAGGCTGTCTCTGTAGTACAAAACACAAAGCACTATAGTGCTGAATTTATGTATCTTCTAACTAACGAACTTAAGTGTTATCTTTATAAATAAACAAGAAAAACATTTACAATCCTCTCTAAATTTTTAGGAGATTACAATGACTGATGTTTGAACAAATGTCATTTTTGAGACCTACTTCTGAAGACTATAGCATGGGCAAAGACTCAAGTTACCTCTTTACCTAAAAGCTATAATAAAGTTTATTTAAACGCCTTAACTACAGCTGTAATTGAGCTTATAAACTTATGTGGTAAAAGTATTTTGTGAGGATCTATAGAATCTATCAACTGTAACTCTGTTCAAGATATGATAAATATGGTCAAAATTCTTGAACAATTTTATCTCATTTATTTTTGGAGCCAAAACTTTTGAACAAGTGGAAACAACTCCGTAATTCTTTTGTACATCTTAATTTTCACCATAAGTGGTCCTCAATTACTATGTTGCCTCTAAGTTAATTTTTATAATTTTTCCTACACAAATTAAGTGAAACTACTCACATTTTAAATGTCAAATAGAAACATAACATAATGACATAAGTGTCACCAAAAGAGTCTATAGTTTCCAATTGATATCATAATGAAAACTGCTTTTAAGAGCTCAAAACTTCTACAATAAACTTTAAAATATATCTTGTTACTAATAGCGCATTGTTAAAATGATGCACTATCTTATAGGCTTATGATGCTTACAGAATCAATATTTCATACACAGTTGGTCATTGGAAATCATTGAAATAATTTATTATTAAAAGTTATGCATTTCAAAAAAAGGATAAGGAACTATACATGGGAAAAAGTCAGAGAACTAGACTTTATTCCTTGGTTCATAATCACTTCATAATTTAAACTCCTGAATTAAATTCAGTTCTCAAAATAGTTTTATCCTATTATTAAACTAATTAATGAGTTGTAAATCCTTGTTTAAGTTGAAATAATTATCAGGTCTGATTCATTGAACTGATTTTAAAAGGCTGAGCCAGGTCAAAAGTAGCATGGATCAACTTTTAAAAGGATAATAATGAAAAAATTACTTTCTAATTACATAATCCATGTTTTGTTTTAGAATCATTGACAGGAGCAATAATTTATAATAAATCACAGCAATTATTTCCACTTAATCATTAAACATGAATATCTCTTATTTTATCATTACTAATCATTAAGACAGAGTCTAAGATTCAAAGATGGTATAAAACCTTTAATATTTTCAGTTAGAATAAAGATAACACTAAGATGATTTCCTACATTTTGAAAATATTGCTTGGTAGATGAGGCTATTTTGCAAAAATCATTTTTTTTCTGTAAAATACTGGTAAGAGCCAGACAAGACCCTTTTAATATTACTGATTCCATTGATGAAAGTAAGTAAGCCCTTAAAATTGGAAATTCACTTAAAAAGTAAAAAATTGACTTTATACTGATTCTATAATGTGAACTCTGTAGTAAGACTGCTTTGACAAAATAGGCAAACTGAATGTAGTGAATTATCAAAGGTTAATTGAGCAGATTATATGCATTTGGGAGATATTTTTCTATTACTCTGTATTACAGCTATCTTTACTTTATGGTTAATGAAATTTTCTAAAATTTTCTCCTTAAGTGTAGCTTATGACAAAATATTTGCCTTTTGAGTATGTTTCTGGATTTTGCTTTCTTTCAGCTGTTTTGTAAATAGTTGCCCAAATGTAAAAAGACAAAAAAAAACTGCTGAGTTTGTCAAATTTCCCATGACATTATTTAAAATTTCTTTGTACTACTATGAAAATTTTGTCTTTATTCTTTATTTATGTGAATAAGTTTGTTTGTCAATCAAATATTAGTTACAAAAGAGAAATGACTCAGCAAGAGAACATATAATATAAAGTTGTAGAAAAGTAGTTCTTTCTGGTTTAGCTCATTGTTAATAAAAACAAAGGATCCTTTTCTACCTCTCTCCCTTCTTTATCTTATCTGAAAAATATAATACTTAATGGAAGTAAACGTCTTAGGAATCTGTGAGATGAATTTTCTATAATAGAACAGATAATTGATTATAGTTGTTGGTAAAAAATGTATAGAATTCTATATACTAATATTTTAACTACAAGTTACTACCTAAACAAAATTATAAATCATTAGTATTATTTAACTAGCCCTTTTTTATTAACACAGGATTTTATAAACAGGACTAACTCATGTTAATTAAAACTTCATAGTTTAATGAATACACAAAGAAAGAATATTTTGCTGCAAAAAGACTAGATACTATCTTTTACAATTTTAGTGTAACATCTAAGAGACTGCTTTTTTTGAAAGTGTGAGTATAATTTAATCTCTAAAGAGAACTCAAAGAGAATCCTCTTTAAAAAATACTACTTTTGTTGAATAAATTTGAAAAGTCAGATGGTAAAATATTGATTTAAAGGGAATCGTCTAACTATTTTGTACATCTTACAGAGATAATCATGGCACCAGTAAAATGTCTACAAATATCTTTGAAAGGAAACATGGAAATAGTATCCATTTCACAGCTAGGATTTCTGAGAAGAAATAAAGGGGAAAATACAACTTGTGTTATGGCTTTAAACATCAGGTTATTAGGAATTACCTTTCCAGAATGCTTAATATCATGTTGACAATATTAACCAGTTCATGGGTAGCTGTAAGAATGCTATGAGGTGGCTGTTCAATAGTGCCATGTAGACTACGTGCCAATCTTCTTTCCGAAATTGTGACAAGAACACGGTCAATAGCATGCTCAAGTTGTTCACTTTCTTTTCCAAATCTGGTACGCATCTTTTTGATATTCTGAAATTAAAGTGGGAATTTGGGCACAAGAAATGAAGCAGAACTTTTCTAGCATATAATAAAAATGGAGTAGGTTCAATAACAATATCATTTAGCCAAAACAACAAATGAAAGAGGCAAAATTACCATCAAGCACCTTTAATTCTTTAGACATTTTTCTAGTAACAGTCATATAATCAATCCATGGCAGATATCACTAGAGAGAGTGAATATAATAATGCTCAGCCATTGGAGTATTGATGTAGTTTTAGAATGTGACAAAAATTATTTAAATATAATTAATATTTAATAATCTTCTACTGAATTAGTATATCCAATTCATTTTTTGATAATATATAATCGGTTAAGGGGATAGGGCATACAACAATATGTTATACTTTATATCGATTTGGGACAGATCCAAGATACAGAAAAGGACATACTTAATTTCCATTAATGTTAAAGCATTAGTAATTTTGTGTTGACCATTATGAGAACTGATAATTTAAACATACAGAGACTAAAAGATTCTTAATAGGGTTTTGCTACTTAAATGCATCACATAAATGTGATTTGAGTTAGCATGTATACACACACTGTTATCTAGAGCCTCATCAAAGAGCTATAAGAAACAATCACAGAGTTGAAATAATGGATCCACTTTAGGAAACAACTCAATTTCTATAGATAATGTCCAAGTAATAAAAAGTACATTAATAAATACGCTGACAGGATCTGTTTTGAAATAATTTCTCATTTAGTATTTCAAAGTCTGGGGATCAGGTATCTTTTATTTTTAAGAAACAAGTTTATGAGGTGTTTAGTCCTGGATCCAATATCAATTACATGCAATCCATATTTTCAGGACTGGTAGAAAACCAAATAATCAGGCACAAACCTCCTCAGTTGTTGCTTCTGACAAACATATCATCTATCATGTGACACATTCAAATTTTCACTTTAGCAATCCAATTTAATATACATTCACCTTTAAAATACCTCCTATACATCTTACATATTTAAGCAGTATCTATCTCATACAACTGAATTTTGCAGCAGATTGAATTTTGCAGGCAAATGGATGGAACTAGAAAATATCATCTTGAATGAAGCAACCCAGACACAAAAGGATATGCATGGTGTGTACTCATTGATATGTGGATATTGGCCATAAAGAACAGAATACCCATGTTACACTCCACACACCAAAAGAAATTAAACAAGAAAGAATGCCCAAACAAAGCTGTTGAATGACACTTAGAAGGGGGAACAAAATAGTCATATGAGGCAGAGGGAGGGTGGAAAGTAGGTGGGAGAGGGGAGGGCAAGGGGAGTAGGAGGGTAGGTGTTGGGAAAGACAGAAGAGAGACCCAGAGGGCAAGGAGAATGAATGGAAATCTACAACAACATCCTGGCATAGAGGATGGGAGTAATCTTTAAGAAGTCACAGAGACCTGAAATAGGGGAGGCTCCCAGAAGCCAATGAGGGTTATCTTAGCCCAGATGCTTAACAGTGGGGACATGAAACCTGAAGAGGCCACCTCTTGTAGCCCAGCAGGAACCCCAGTGGAAAGATGGGGACACCAAGCCTCTCACAACACATTTGGCCTAAAATTTGTCCTGTCTAAAAAGAAATACAGGGACAAAGATGGAACAGAGACTGAAGGAAATGGCCAACCAATAACCGGCCCAACTTTAAAGCCATCCCATGGGCAAGCACGAATCCCTTACACAATTAGTGATAATGTGTTATGTTTGCAAACAGGAGCCTAGCATGTCTGTCCTCTGAGAGGCTCTACCCAGCAGCTAACTGAAACAGATGCAGATAGCCACAGCCAAACATTGGGCAGAAGTCAGGGACTCTTATGGAAGAATTGGGATAAGGATTGAAGGCCCTGAAGGGGATACGAACCCCACAGAAAGAGCAACAGAATCAACTAACCTGGACCCTTGGTGGTCTCAGAAAAATAAGCCATGAACCAAAGAACACACATGGGGTGGATAGAGACTCTCAGCACATAATCAGCAGATGTTTAGCTCAGTCTCCACGTGGGATGCGTGACAACTAGAATGGAGGCTCTCCCTAAAGCAATAGCCTGACTGAGTTAATCTGTTCTCCAAGAGGGCTGCCTTATCTGGCCTCAGTGGGAAGATGTCACAGGTCTTAGACAGAAATCTACCAAATGTTTCATAAATCAACACATTATATATGACTATGTTAAACTACATTATATATGATTATGTTTATACTCATAGCCTAATGCTGCTCTCAGCCTTAGTCAGAGAAGCTACTCATTTTAGTGAATAAAATTAATATTGAAAACCAGAACTCCTTCCTCCCCTGCCCGGTCCTGTGGGCTGGGGCAGATACAGAGTTGGTCTGCTCCTGTCCTGTGGAGATACTGACTCCTGAGTCATCCTAGAGGAGCCACTGCACTCAGAGCAGCGAGTAAGAACTCCATCTCACTCCCTAAGCCCCAGAGATACATCTGGGAGCCAGGGCCATTCAGGACACAGCAGCTACCCAAACCCCGCCCCTCCGGAATTCCACTTCCCTTCCTCCCCTGCCTGGTCCTGTGGGCTGAGGCAGACACAGAGTTGGTCTGCTCCTGTCCTGTGGAGATACTGACTCCTGAGTC
>NW_021604563.1:17711396-17711492 GCF_004785775.1 Grammomys surdaster
TACTGACTCCTGAGTCATCCTAGAGGAGCCACTGCACTCAGAGCAGCCAAGGAGCCACTGTACTCAGAGCAGCTGACACCAAGATTAGGATCATAA
>NW_021604563.1:17716492-17729627 GCF_004785775.1 Grammomys surdaster
GTTTGTGGCACCATGAGGAGAGCAACAATACCAACCAACCACAGCTCCCAGGGTCCTAACCACCAGCCTGGGAGCACTTATGGAGGGATCCAAGGCTTCAGCTGAATATGTAAGAGTGGAGGGCCCTGCCAGGCACAGGTGGAAGAAGAGATCCTTGACCTCATGAAGGCTGGACTCCCCAGGGGGTGGGAATTTTAAGGGTGGGGTAGTGGGAGTGGGGGTGGTAGGTGGGGGTTACATCCACGGAGAAGAAGGAGGAGGGGTAAGGGGATGGGGGGTTCCCGGGTGGGTGGGGGATGGGGTAAGGGGATAACATATGAAATGTAAATAAAATATCCAATAAAAATTAAAAAAAAAAGAAACCCAGAACTGGTCAAAATGCTAAAAATTTAAAATAAATGACTGTTGGGTGTTCAGCTGTAGACAAGGAACCATTCGAATTTCACATGGAAATATATTTTCTCCTACTTTCATATTTCCTGTTTCTGCCTTCTCTTTACTTTTGTCTTATCTATTTTTGCTATTGATCTAATACAAATACCTAGCCCTATGTTTCTTATTTCCCTTAATTCATACACTTAGTAACTATTATCTTAATAAACATGATTTAATCTGTATTGTTCCCTAAAGGCACTGAAGTTCAAAGGGCATGGTTTAGAGTTACTATATTTTCATACACAGCTTAAATATCACTTGTGAATGTGTTTCAAGCTAGTATTCTTCTATTGGAGCTGTGTTAAAGATGGAGACAAATGACAAGATCATTATGGATTAGAGTTTAGATATTGAACTACAGTCCAATAGAGAACAAGGTTACCTTAAACCTATGATACTCTAACCCCACAGAATTTTTTAAAGAGCTCAATTTAAGGAATATGGTTTTCTAAAATATTAAAACAGAAAAATCCAGCTAATAATCTAGTCCCAGATGTACACAGCCCAATGACGAAACCTGAAAGTTACGACAACATGATACCTCCATAGACTGTCAATTCCACAAAAATGGATGACAAGACAGTGCATTAGATCAAAGAAACCACTTATAATTCAAAAGAATGATTATTATAAGAACACATGAACAAATTCATGAATGGATTCAAGTACAATATAATTAGTTGAATGAAATAAATCAATAAAGGTATAAAGAAGGAATTAAATAAGAAAGACAGTGCAAACTCAGTTTGAAATTTTACAAATGAAAATTTTAGTAAGTAAAATGAAAACTGCATGGAAACGTTCCTTAAGGGAATGCAACAAGTAGAAGACAGAACACCAAGGCAATAAGAAGAAGCTATATAAATTATAACATTGAGTCAATACAGATTAATTATAACATGGAGCAAATAATAAATGAAAGAAAATAAGGAAATACAAAGCTTTGAGACCCATGGAACATCACCAAAATATCAAGTTTGAGAATTATAGTTAATAACTACAGGTAGTACAAAAAGAAAGTCCCAGATGTCAGGGACTCAAGAAGCTCTCAGGACTCAACAGGGATGATATTAGCTGAAATACCCAAGAAAGGGGAGAGAGAACCTGTAGAGACCATATCCAGAGGTTAGACACCCCTAGTTGAGAGATGGGACCACCCACCCACCTCAAAAATACTAACCCAGAATTGTTCCTGTATAAAGGAAATAGAGGGATAAAGAGTGGAGCAGAGACTGAAGGAAAGGCCATCCAGAGACTGCCCCACCTAGGGATCCATCCCATATGCAGACACCAAACCCAACACTATTGTTCATGCCAAGAAGTGCTTGCTGACAGGAGCCTGATATAGCTGTCTCCTAAGAGGATCTGCCAGAGCCTTACCAACACAGATGCAGATACAGCACAGATACAGGTGTGAGTAGGACTGAGCCTGGGGACCTCAATGGAGGAACTAGGGAAAGGACTGAAGGAACTGAAGGGGACTGCAGTCCCAAAGGAACAACAATATCAACTAACCACAAAGGGGAGGGAGAACCTGTAGAGACCATATCCAGAGGTTAGGCATGGCTCCCCAGTTGAGGAATAGGGCCACCCACCCATCTCCGAAATTTTAACCCAGAATTGCTCCTGTCTAAAGTAAATACAAGGACAAAGAGTAAAGCAGAGACTAAAGGAAAGGCCACCCAGAGACTGCCACACTGAGGGATCCATCCCAGCTGCAGACACCAAACACAGACACTATTGCTGATGCTAAGAAGTACTTGCTGACAGGGGCCTGATATAGCTGTCTCCTGAGAGGCTCTGCCAGAGTCTGACAAATACAGAGGCTAATTCTCACAGCCAACCATTGGACTGAGCACTAGGTCCCCAATGAAGGAGTCAGAGAAAGGACTGAAGGAGTTGGAAGAGTTTGCAACCCTATAGGAAGAACAACAATATCAACCAACCAGAACCCCCTGAGCTCCCAGGGACTAAACCACCAACCAAAGAGTACACATGGAGAGACCCATGACTCCAGCTGCATATGTAGCACAAGATGGCCTTATCTGGCAGCAATGGGAGGGGAGGCCCTTGGTCCTGTGAAGACTCAATGCCCCAGCATAGGAGAATGCTAGGGTAGTGAGGTGGCAGTGGATGGGTGGGTGAGCCCCCTCATAGAACCAGGGGGAGAGGGGATAGGATAGGGATGAGTTTGCAGAGGGGAAACTGAGAAGGAAGATAACATTTGAAATGCAAATTAATAAAATAAACAAAAAATTAAAAAAAATTAAGAAAATCTAGGGTACAACAATAGAGACAAGAGGAAGCCTACAAACTCATGGAAACTGAACACCTATATACTGAATCACTATTGGATCAGGCAGAAAAAAAAGAGGAAACTAAAGATGGCCCAGAATTCAATGAAAATGAATCTACAACATAACCAGTCTTATGGTACAGAATTAAAGAGGTGGTAAGAGGAAAGTTCATGGCACTATTTGCCTTCATAAATAAAGTTGAGAGATCTCATACTAGCAACCTAACAGTACAGCTGAAAGTTCTAGAACAAAGAGAAGCAAGCTCACACAAAAGAAGTAGATGGAAGGAAGTAATCAAACATAGGGCTGAAATCAATAAAAAGGAAACAAAGAGAATAATACGAAGAATCAATGAAACAAAGAGTTGTTTCTTTGAAAAAAATCAACAAGATAGTAAATCCTTAACTTAAACTAACTAAAAGATGGAGAGAAAATATTCAAATTAACAAAATCAGAAATGAAAATGGATACATAACAACAAACACCAAGAAAATCGAAGAAATCATTAAGTCATAATTCAGAATACTATACACCAGAAAATTGCAAAATCTAAATGTAAAACTTTCTTGAAAGATGCCAATTACCAAAGTTAAAATAAGATCAAACAAACAATTTAAATAGACCTACAAACCCTAAGGAAATAGAATCAGTCATTAAAATCTCCCAACCAAAGAAAGGCCAAGGCCAGATGATTTTAGCACAGAATTCTACAAGACTTTCAAAGAACTAAGGCAATAACACTTCAAATTATTTCACAAAATAGAAACACACAAAGAACTGCTAAATTCATTTTGTGAAGCAACAGTCACCATGATATGTAAACCACATAAGACTCAACAAAGAAAGAGATTTACGTACCAATTTCCCTCATGAAATATGATACAAAAATACTCAATAAAATACTCACAAACCAAATTCAAGAACAGATCAAAATATCATACACATATTCAAGTAGGCATCAACTATGAAATAGAAATGGTTCAAAATATGAAAATTCATCAATGTAATCCAACATGTAAACAAACTGAAAGACAAAAAAAATTCCATGGTCATCTCATTAGATGTTGAAAATGCCTCTTAAAATTCCAACACTCCTTCATGATAAGGTTCTTGGATAAATGAAGGACACAATGGAGATACCTAAACATAATAAAAGAATTTATAGCAAGCCAATAGCCAATACCAAATTAAATGAAGAGAAACTCAAAGCAATTCCATTAAAATCAGAAACAAGATAAAGGCTGCCCACTCTCTCCATATCTATTCAATATAGTATCTTAAGTTCTAGCTAGGATAATAGAACAAGTAAAGAAGATCAAGGGGACAGAAATTAGAAAGGTAAAATGTCAAAGTATTGCTGTTTACAGATGATATGATAGTTTATAGAACCAAACTCCAAAAATTATAACAGGGAACTCCTACAGCTGATAAAAACCTTTAGAGAACTGGCTGGACAAAAGATTCACTAAAAAGAAAGTCAGTAGTCCTGCTTTATACAAATGATAAATGTGCTGAGAAATAAATTAGGGAAACAACATGTTTCACAATAGCCACAAATAATATAAAACATATTGTTATAATTTTAACCAAGCAAGGGAACGACCTATATGAAGAGAACTTCAAGTCTCTGAAGAAAGAAACAGAAGAACATAACAGAAGATGAAAAGATTTGTCATACTCATGGATCAGCATGATTAACATAGTAAAAAGTGTCATCCTACCAGAAGCAATCTGCAGATTCTGTGCAATGTACATCAAAATTCTAACACAATTATTTATAGACATAGAAAGGGCTACTCTTTTCTTGATATGAATAAACAAAACCACAGTATAGCTAAAACAAACCTGCATAATAAAAGAACACCTGGAGGTATCACTATCCCTGATTTTAATCATACTATAGAGTTTTAGTAATGAAAACTGCATGATATTAGCATAAAAACAGACAGTCTGATCAATGGAATAGAATCAAAGTCCAAGATGTGATTTCACTTACCTACAAACACTCGATTTTTGATAAAGAATCCACCAATACACAATGAAAAAAAAGAATCTTGAATAAATGTTGCTGGGAAAACTGGATGTCAGCATATAGAAGAAAAGAAATAGAACTATATCACCCTGCACAAAACTCAAATCTAAGTGGATCAAAGACCTCAACATAAAACCAGAAACACTGTATCTAATAGAAGAGAAAGTAGGAAATAGCCTTGAACACATAGGCACAGGAGATAACTTCTTTAGCCGAACATCAATAGTTTAGGTACTAAGAATAGCAATCAATAAATGAGTTCTAATGAAGCTGAAAAGCTCCTATAAGGCAAAAAGACACTGTCAACAGGATAAAATGGCTGACTAGAGAATGGGAAAATATTTTTACCAATTCCTCATCTGACAAAGTCTGATATCCAAAATATATAAAGAACTCAAGGAACTAGATAGACATCAACAAACCAAATAATCCAATTAAAATGGGGTACAGCTCTAAACAGAGAATACTCACCAAAGGAATTTCAAATGTCTGAGAAACACTTAAATGTCCAACATCCTTAGCCATCATGGAAACTATTTTGAGATTTCATCCTTTACCTGTCAGTAAAACTAAGATCAAAATTCATGCTGGCAAAGAGAGAATGTAGAACAAGAGAAACACTCCTCTATTGCTGGTTGAAATGCAAATTTCTACAGCCACTATGGAAAACAAGGAAGTTCCACAGAAAACTTGGAACTAATCTATCTCAAGACCCAGCTATACCATTCCTGACCATAGATCGAAAGGACACTCCACCATACCACAAGGGCACTTGTTCAATTATGTCCATTGCACCTTTATTCATAATATCCAGAAACTGGAAACAACCTAGATGTCCCTCAACCAAAGAAAAAAATGTGGTACATTTACACAATGGAGTATTACACAGCTGTTACAAACAATATCAAGAAATTCGAAGGCAAATGAGTAGATATAGGAAATACCATTCTGATTAAGATAACCCAGAACCAGAAAGGCAAACATGATATGTGTGGGCATTAGCTTTTAAGTAAATGATAATCCTGCTAGAATCTATAAACAGAGAGGCTAATTAACAAGGAAGGCTCATGGAGAGACATGTGGATCTCCCTGGGATGGGGAAATAGTAATTTTTATGGGTAGACTGAAGTCAGATGGGGATGGGAACAGTAAGGATCATGCGGTGGTGTGGGAGAGAAATCGAGAGAGATAATACTGGGAGATCATGAATTATGAGAGGTGATGTAGAAACTTAGTACAGTGGAAACTCCTTGGAACCCACAAATAGTGGACATAGCAAAGTCTCCTAGCACTGGAGAATATAGAATCTGAACTGGATATATTCTATAACCAGAAAGGTTCCGAGCAGTGGGATTGGGCCATCAACCTAGCCACAAAACCTGCAACCTACAATCTCCTCTGCATGCAATATATTCTGGGGTAATGGTGTTGTGGAACTCATGGGAGTGGCCAACCAATGACTGCTCTAACTCTATTCTAACTCCACAAGAGGGATCCCATATCCCTTGTTTCACATTGCCTGGATTGCCAAAAAACAGAGACAAGACATCGCAGGTCTCTGGATAGAATCAAAACACAACTAAAAAAAAAGTCAATTAAACAATTCCTAATGATATTCTGATATACTCATAGATTGGTACCTAGCCCAATTGTCATCAGCAGCCGATTTGAACAGATGCAGAGACACGCATCTTGAACCAGTGAAACCCCATAGAAGAGGGGAAGAATGAACTCTAGGAGCCAGAGAGTTCAAGGGCACCACAGAACATGGCCCACAGATTCAACCAAGCAGAGCTTATAGGAGCTCAGAGAAACTGAAGAGACAAACATAGACCCTGTATGAGTCTGAGCTGTCCTCTACATAGGCAGTCTGTTTAGTGTTCTTGTGGAACACCCAACAGAAAAAAATAGTTCAAAGAACTTTCATAAATTGAAAAAGTCTCAGAAGAGACTCAAAAATAGGAGAAATGTAAGCTATTGTTGCCTTTGAAGATAAAGGATGCTATGTGGCAAATAATGTGTGCATCCTTGAGTATCTGGGAATAGTTTCAACTGACAACAAACAAGGAAAAAGTACTTTAATGTCTGCAATTCCAAGGAATTTGATTCTCCCAACAATATGAATAAATACGGCAATAATTATGTCAAAGTACTTTGAGATCATCCTAAGAGTCATACTGAATATCTACATGACAGAGTTCTAAGTAATAAATTAATATTGTAAGCCACCAAGTTTCTTATTAAACAATAATAAATAATATACTTGGAGATAATTGTTTCAGGGTTACTACTGAGATAGATTCCTTGCCATCGTATCCATATACCAACCCCCTCTACTCTACACTCTACATTTCTTCTTAATGTGTTAACTTGGTTGATATTTCTAACTTCCAAAATATTTGGAGGTTCATTTATTTTATAAGATATAGAAGTTTCCCAGAGAGCGATGCTAATCAATGTCACAAATAACCAACATTAAACATAAAATCCAACACACAGATCTTTGCTTCCAGGCAGAAACATTGCCTGCATAATTGTTATAATTGTTTCTTTTCTATACTGATTACTTGTGCATGACTAATGTCGTTTAACACCTTAATATACTTAGTAACACCCAGTAATGGTTACAGACTCTTATTTAATCAATGAAACTAATAACTTCCTAGCAACTGCTAAAATAGACTTTTATTGGCTAGCTAGAGGCAAACGGTGAAATTGTAACTTATACAACCAATTTCTTAAATTATTAAAAATAAACAAACTCAAGGTCTAAAAAAGATAGTTCACTCAGAACAATACTTTCCTTGCAAACACGAGGGCTTGAATTCTAGCCAAAGAATACACATAAAAATAAAATATGGGTGTGTGGCATGATCTTAAAATCTAAGATCTGAGGAAGCAGAGACAGGTGATTCTCTGTGGCATGAACTACAGGCCTGTGAGAGACCTTGTCCCAAACAAAATGGGGATGACACTTGAGGAATGACACCTGCAGTTGTTCTCTAGCATCCACATGTGTATACACAAACATGTGCCATCCATCTGTATACACATGAACCTACATACATGCACACACATGCACACACACATGCACACACACACACATATGTACACACACACACACACACACAATAAATGTAATTAAATAGATCATACAAAAATAAAGGTAATATTATTATCAAAACCTATCACTTCTTTATTGTTTTTAGCTGTTATTTGTTGTTTTAAGATAATTTCCAGAAGAAGGGAGGGGACAATCCACCTATAAAACCTTCAACCCAAAATGTGTCTTGCCTACAAGATATCCAGGGATAAAAATGGAGCAGAGATTCTGGGAACAACCAACCAATGACTGCACCAACTTGAAACCCATTCCATGTGAGAGAGCCAAACAGCTAACACTATTAGTGATACTCTGCTATACTTGCTTACAGGAACCTAGCATATTTGTCTCCTGACAGTCTTCATCCAGAAGCAGATGGAGGCAGACGCAGAGACCCACAGCCAAGCATAAGGCAGAAATTGGGGAGTCTTGTGTATGAGTGGGGCATAGAAATAAACAAGTTGGAGGGATCGAGAATACTACAAGAAGACCCACAGAGTCATGGGGGCTCACAGAGACTTGGTAACCAAACAGGCAGCATATAGGGACTGGACCTAGGTCCCCTACACATTTGTAGAAAATGTGCAGCTTGTTATTCATGTGGGTCCTCTAACAAGTAGAATGGGGGCTATCTTGGTCTCTGTTCCCTACCACTGAATCCTCTTGCCCCCACACACACTTGAACTGCTTGGATGGGCCTCAATTGAAGAGGATATGCTTATACCTACTGGGACTAGACATTCCAGGTTGAGGTGGCACACAAAGGAGGGAAGAAGGGGAGGGAGCAATGGGGATATGGGACTGGTTGAAGAGGAGGGATAGAGGCTATGAAGTGGATGTAAAGTAAAATAAAAATAAAATTAATTAAAAAGAAAATAGATAAAAAGAAACAAACTAAAACAAGAAAAAGATACCTTCATCTATTATACTAATATGATGGTATGTTATTCTACATTCCTATCTAAGTCTATCATGTAGGTAGCTTTAATTCACCCATAAAAGTATCTATATAGATTTAAGAAGTGTGACAATTTAAATCTTTATTGCTTTGTTAGTTGTTTAGATTTATGAATATGACCAATATGACAGATTTAACTTCAAAAATATGACATTTCTATTATTAATACCAAAAAGTGAAGCATTATTCTGAATTTTAAAAAATTGATTAAAACTTGATTCATATTATTAGTGATTGAGTAAATTTTCATCTCACCTATTTATGACTTCATTTTTTTTGCTCATTAATTAGATCAAAAGCTCACAAAACCTCACGGTAACATTACAGTCATTCATTATAAGTATAGCTGGCTTCATAGGTCAAAATCAATCAAACTACTCCCATAGCATTAATTGGGTATATGCATTTCCTGTAAATAATAACTGCATATTTCATTATTATTTGCAAAATTATACTAAACTTCTGCAATGATGGTAGCATGTACAATGTTTGCCAGTTGTCTACACATGCATCCATGCATGCATGTACATGCATGCGCACACACACAAACATTATGCATGTTTTTCCAGGTGTGTAATTCTTACACCACAACCAATACAACACTGATTATTTATTCATTTATTTTTAATAAATGTATGTATGGGTATGTTTGTGCATGTGATAACTGTGTGTGTGTGTGTGTGTGTGTGTGTGTGTGTGTGTGTGTGTATGAGCACTTACCTATATAGGTATGTGTGGATGACAAAAATTGATATAACTTCATTTTTTTTTCTGAGCCAGGGACTCTTACTCAACTTGGAGCTCAACATTTTGACTATATTGACTGGCTGGTGAGTGAATTTCTGAGCCATCCTCCCAGTCCTTCACTCATGTTTTATTATTCTTAATACAACGTAAATAAACAAAATGTTTCTGTAATAAAAAAATGCTTAACCATTTTCTTGTCACAAAATTAACAAGACTGCTTTAATTTCTTTTCCATAAAGTGTGAAAATGAGCAAAACATGAAAAAATGATCTATATAATGATTTATAGATAAGACCAACAATTTTTTTAGTCTTTTGACTAAAGAGTTGAAAAATTAGAACACTATAGTAAAAGTTAAAAGTAGACTTCTTGGCTGGATGCTCCAGTGTGGGGGAGGGGGGGGGGGGGGGGTGGGGTGGCCCCCCCCCGGGGCACACATCCTCACAGAAGCAGGAAGAGGAGGGATGGGATGATAGGGGGTTTCTGGGTGGAGGGAAAATGAGGAAAGGGGATAACATCTGAAATGTAAATAAAATAACCAATTAAAAAATTATTCTAAAAAATATTCGATAAAAGAAAAAAACAAACAAACAAAAAATAGACTTCTCCACAACTTCTATTCTTGGAGATACAAAACATTACATACATCCACAAAAATTCTCCAACTAATCTTCCCTTGCATCTATACAGCTAAGGATATAAGGTTATACAATGTGCCAAATATATGCATTTTTTAATCTCTGTTCCTTTGCTCAGGTTTTATTTCTTTTTACTTAGGATGGTCTTCCCTCACAAATTCCTTTTTGAAGGGTCTTATTGAAATATTATTCTACAAACTAGATTTAACTTAATAACATCTTCTCTAGCAACGTTTTAAGATTTCATTTGACTGTTTTACTTGATTTGTTATCTTAAAAATATATAGGTATAAATAAATAGCGATATTTATATAGGTATGTGTATGCTGTATACATATTTTGACCACTCCAGGAAACTTTATTTTTTTGATGAGAGAGCAACAGGTCATAAGCAATCTCCAAACAAAGTTTTAAGCCTGAAATTATGTGTGTGGCAACACACACACATACATACACACACACACACACACACACACACACACACAAATATACATGAATAGTTTTCACTTATGTATTAGTATTTTACAGTAATAAAGCTATAAACAAATTTCAACTGTTAATAGTTTGCTTTTAGTTTTGCCATTGTAAGTTTTACTATGGCTTGTTTTGTTTCCTTTTCATTCATACAATCTGATGTTCTCAGCAAACAGCAAAGGATTTGACGGCCTGAAGTGAAGTAAAATGAATGCAGAAAAAATAAATGGAGAGGTAGTATTAAGGATAGGCACTAAAACCAGAAGGTGTCCTTAATTATCAATTGTACAGTCTTAGATTTATCTGCTAGAATTCTGAGAAAAAGACTGGCATGAGAAGGTTAAAACCAAGAGGAGAGTATGCTAGATCAGTGGATCTCAATATGTGGGTCACAACCTTTCATATTGGTCACATATCAGATATCCTGAAGATTAGATATTTACAATTCATAACAGTAGCAAAGTAACAGTTGTAAAGTAGCAATTAAAATAATTTTACGGTTGAGGTAACCTCAATCTAAGAAACTGTTTCAAAGTGTTGCAGAACCTGAAAAGTTGAGAACCACTGCTGTAGATTATGTAGGGTGATTACCTTTATGTAATACTAACAAAAATGACAATAATAAGGAGTAAGAGGAGTAAGAAAACAAAGTAAAAGTGTGAAAGGAAGAATAAGTGGACAGAGAGAAATAGCAAATATAGCAACATTTATTTAATACCATGATAAAACAACCCTAACATTAATGATTTCATATCAGGTATTATTTATAAAATAGAATTTTTAGCACTGTCATCTACATTTGCAGATAAAGCTATATGAACTCTGAGACACAATTGTGTACATGGTCACAGAACTGGTAATTGTCATCTAGAATTTAAAAACCTGTAGCTTGACTCCAGAACATACAATCAGAAACTATGTCCTGAATAATCTAGAGTCATAATTTATTTGACGTTACCACATACTAAACTAATTTCATGTGCCCAACAGCATCCCTAAATTAAAATTAAATAATGAACAAAATTGTAAGATAATTTCAAGTAAAATGAGAGTACAACACATTCTGGAAAATTTTCACTTGATGATCCTAATACAACATTTATTTTTTTCTACTAGAAACTACCATAGTCATTTAAAAGTAAGCAGTAATAGTATGTTAAAAGTGATAAAAATCAGAGAAGTGAATCTCCAGGAACATCTGACACTAAAACAAAGTGACTAAGTTTAAGAGAAACTCTTCATAAAGATACTGGCCTTATCAACATTTTCTAATTGAACACCTACATAATCTAAAGTACATGGATGACCTTGAAATACTTTTTTAAATACTTAAACTTTGAATTCCTACATCTTATAAATATTCTATACTAAGTTGATTGTTTTTAAATTTTTACAAATAATCTTCAATACTCATTATATAATTGCTTTGGCTATTCATATTTATTGATTTTGTTCTATTAAGTACAGTAATAGAAATAGATAAGCAATAAACTGTTGATGGAATATATCCATGTTTATCAGTCCCCATATTTTCACTTGACATGTGTGTGTGTGCACACGTGCTTGTGTGTGCGTGTATTTATTTAATAGAAGGTAATTTTAATGATAAAAATTATCCAGTAAACATACAGTGCACACAAAAATATAAAACCAAATTTTCCGTGGAATAAAAACTTCTGTATAGTGGATCAAAAAGGCAAAATAGTATCTTTTGTCCAGAAATCAGTTAAACAATTTTGCATGCTATAATAACATATTCCCTGCTGCTCCCACCTCCTTTTCTTCTTCCTTCCCTCCTTCCCTCCCTCCCCCTCTCTCTTTCACAGAAGCATGCACACATGCATGCATGACAAGTGCAAGCCCAAGCATGCAAGCATTCATATGTGCACACATATTACACAGACAGATAGAATGTTTGTTCAGTACAGAAAAGAATCATTGAAATAATATTGCATGCTATAATACCATAATTCTCTCTGTCTCTCTGTGTCTTTCTCCCTCCCTCCCTCCCTCCTCTCCCACACCCTTCTAAGCTGTGCAAACACTTCTACTTAATTAGTCTTAAACCTGAAGAAAGAATTAGCCACAGCATGGCCATGAATACTTTCATTGAGAAATTCTTTCTGATAAAATAAATGTTTGAAAACCACATGCACAAATGTACAATAAAATTAAAAGTTCACAACATTTGAGCTTAAGACACACCCAAAAAAGACACTCCCTGAAACAAAAGTTGCACTTAGTAAATGTTTGTCACTTGGGAAGAACAGTCAGCATTTTGGCACTGCTCACTTTAACTAGAAGCCTTTGCTGAAGATTTTGTGCCTCAGATGTAAAAGAAACCTCTGTCTCTGTCTCTGTCTCTGTCTCTCTCTCTGTCTCTGTCTCTCTCTCTCTCTCTCTCTCTCTCTCTCTCCCCCTCCCTCCCTTATGTATGAACACACACACACC
>NW_021604563.1:17729637-17812704 GCF_004785775.1 Grammomys surdaster
AACAATAGACTAAACTGCCACGACATACAAAATCCCAGGACCAAAATAGATGAGGTGCTAGAACTTTTACAAAGACAGGATTAACTAGTATTCATGTAACATGAACCACTTAGTCATCCAGATGTTTCCTATATGGTTATCTGACATACTGAAAAGATCCAATTTGACTCACATTTTTTCCACATTATAAGCACCTGTTAATAGTAAAGACCCTGAAACATATTATTAGCTATATTTTAACCATGAAATTACAAAGGAGATTACATCCATATAATTATAATTAATCCATAATATTATAAAAAATTGCTTTACTTCACACCAATAGATGTAGATAGACTTGCTTTTATAGCTGTCACCATTGCTTTCTTACCTGGTCTTCTCTGTGCATAGCTTGCTCTTCGATTTTACCCTAAAGGTGTGGGGAGGAGGAAACAAGACAACTTATTAAGAAAACAAACACAAGAATAACAAATAAAATTTTAAAAGAGGTTAACAACAAAATAGCGTGAAATTTGGCAGTCTATTTCAGTTCGATATATATATATATTTTAGTTCATGTAATCACTGACAACTGAAACTATGTTCATATTCAATCAGCATTTTTAAATAATAAAAAGTTTTACATTCAGAGAAAAATTCTAAAATATTCTTAATTGACGAAATTCCAGGCCCAGCTTTTGAAATCTCTCTGTTTAAGAGTTTACCACTCCTGTTCCTGAAATGGCATATATATCTTTTTAGTTCCCACTCCCATACCCAGAGATAAAATTCACCTGAGTCTGGAAACTTGAAATTTTGATAATCTTATCTCCCAGAGAAGAAAACCATTATGATTGTGCTTCTGGTCCAAATACAAGAAAAACTATTTGTAAGTAACAGAAAGCTTTGGGAGACTGACCATGTCATCTTATAGTTAGCAAGTAGTACTGAAAGAAGGGAATGGTAGGCATAGTCAAGCACATGTCTTGCTATTAATAGAATGATATTTCCAGCAGCTGTCCAAATAGTTCAAGTCTCCCATCACAACTGTAACTTACCTCAGAGTCTATAAAATTAACCAGCCATCAATTCTGGAATTTAAATAGCTATTAATCAATATGGAAAAGTTTCTACTCTATAGGCTGCATGAGTGGTAAATTACCTAGTATGATAATAATATATTGTCTTTGCTTTCAATATAACCTTCTACTTAGAATCAGATATTTATTAAAGTACGTAGGTATTCAAAACTTAGATTTGTCTAACAGATATCTTTGGTCTTTGCATTAGAGTTTAATTTCTATTACTAGAACTAGAAAAGTTAGATTTAGAATAAAGGCCAAAAGAAATGGTCATTTAGATTCCAAGGTTGTATAATGGTTTCAGAATTATTTTCTTGTAGAATGTTAAAGACTAGGATAGGAAAATAAAGGTTCATCACAAAGATAAAATGGTACTAAGACACAATAAGAACACATGGAAATAAATATGACCAAGGTATATATGCATACATGAAAACATTACATTGAAATTTATCATTTTGTGTCACTATTATATACTAATTTTAAGAAGGAAGGAAAAGAATGAAACTAAGTTGCTTTGGGAGAGAAGGATTAAGTACTCAGAAGCAAAAATATTAAATATTTGAATACAAATTTAAATATTTCAATGTAATGATAAAGAATAAAAAGATTTAAAGCAAAATGGGTAATGTTTTATAGCATGAAATCAGTCATTACTATAGTATTAAAGCATGCACAGTAACACTATGTATGCTAAATAATTTTAACAAATTGATTTTCATCTGTAGTTATTTCTTCCTCTATAACTAAAGATGTTTCACTCATTGTAATGTTTGCATCCCAAAATTATTCATTCATTAACATATTGGTATGGGATACTTAGTAAAAAAGATAATATTAGAAATTATTATTAATTAAAAGAATTAATTTCTTTTCTATGAAATATTTTTGAAGCTATTGAAATCTAAATCTGTTGTACTGGAAAATTATAAAGATCAAATGGCATTTCAACGAAAACTATGCATATAATAGGAAAGGTTTACAAGCCTGATATAGAAAATACTTTTAACTGGGTTATCAGAAAAATTTCAAAGCTAAGCTAATTGAAATGAACTTAATGGACTTGAATGAAGTTGAATCTTAAGACCAAGTCAGTTACTAATCTTTCCTTCCTTCCACTTGCTGAGCAGTAAACCATCTGCTTTGTCATCATCTAAATCACATTGCATTCTTCTAACATAGCTAAAATTTTTAACCATTTGTCATAGCAACTTGGGAGTCAGGCAACGGAATATGTTTTAAAGAACACTATGAAGTAATCTCCACATTTCACAGTGTTGAGTGGAAAAGAATAGACTCAGTGTCTGAAAATACTTCTTCTCTGATTGATTTAACAGGAAATTTTTAGTGGGCTTTATGAAATAGATCTACCATGAAAATAAATATAGAAAGTTTTTTATCCTTTTACCTAATAATTCAAGATGAGTAATACACCAAAATGGATTTTAAAATGTCTAATGTTTTACTAAAAACTTCCAAATTTACAAGACATAATGCAAAACTAGTTAATAGTGACATGATGGAAGTAACAAATTATTCTATTTTTATATTTTCCAGAATTTTTCAACAATATAAAAATCTACACAAAAATAGTAACTCATACCTGATGACATTTTCTGTATTGTAAAGCAGGATAGGACTAACAAAAAGTGATGTAATCTGTCTCATATTTGGGCATTACTACATTTGTAGATAGATTCAGCAATAAACATAGAAATACATTAATATACTATAATAGAAAATTTAACTATTTTTCATTACAGTATGGGTGTTTTGAAATATGATTTTAATCATTTCTTCTATTTTTTCTGGCATTGAAGAACACTTCTTACTGATTATATGCTAAGAATTACTTTTATTAGAAACTTATGATCAATTATGATTTTTGCAAAAGTGACACAAACTCTAAATTCCACTGGTAGTAATTATGGTCATCTGTAATACAGGTAGATATTTTATCCTTTTTTTCTGTTACAATAAAAGAAACTTCACTTCTCCTGAGATGAGACCTTGCAATAGAGCTATATTTCCACTTACAATGGTATTTTAATACACTCATTTGTATAATTATTTTCAGAGGAATTAAAATTTAGTTATATACCATGGAATTATCATTAACTAGAAAGTATAAAACTGAAATGAAAACACATTAATTAATATCTAAATCAACTTGTTGTGTTCACACTGTGGAATGCATGTATACCCACCAACATAGACTGTTACCATCACTAATCTATTGTTTGTTTTCATGCTGTTCTAGTCTAAGATTGTCCCTGGCAATTAACTTAAACAGAAAATTCAGTAATAAAATTGGCAAATTAAATAAAAACAGATCTCCTATTTTATGCTTCAATGACAAAACCACTGAGTATTTCCTGATGGCTTGGGACTAGACAGTGAAAAAGTGATTTTACATCACTTGTCAGAAAATGCCCTTTATCTTTTTACAAATAAATTACTTTCTGATCGGTACCTAAAAGTTCACTAATGTTTCTAATAAAATGTGCTAATACTTTTTAAGTTTTTGTTTTTATAATTTTTAATTATGTGTAGTTGCACATATGTATGTAGGTATGTAAAAGTGAGTGTGAGTACCCCTGGAGGCCAGAAACACCTGACCTCCCTAGAACTAGACTTACAGGCAGTTGTGAGCTAACTGATCTAGGAACTAGGAATCAAATTCTGCAAGAGCATTACTGGTTTCTGACTGCTTAGACATCTTTCCAGCTCTGTTGTCACTTTCTCAAACAATGAAAGAAGAATGTGAGAATGAAAAGTCTACATTTCATACCTCTTCTTTAGCTAACTTAAAATATGTAAATAAGCTTGCTGAGTTGATTTTAAAGTTTAAATGTGATTATAGTGACAGGCTATAAATTAAATTACCTATTTAATAAGGTTCAGCAAAAGTAATAGAAGGCATAGCTTTTTATCCTTCTTATCCCTGCCATAATAGTACACTTTAATGTAGGAAAAAAAAACACACACATTATGTCAGAATTCATTGATCATGAATTTGTGATACAAAATTGTTGCCTGTTATATTCAACCTTACTAAAAAATACCCATCTTCGTAGATATATGTTTCAAATTCTACAAGTTTTTTAATTTCAGATAGCCCCTACTGCCTTCTTAACAATTGTTCCTTCACCCCTTTTCATTTTGGTTCCTGTTTTGGTTCATTCAAATGATTTCTCAAGCAAAAGAATCTAAATCCCTCTTTATTTATTCAACAAGCAAACATACAGAAAGGTAATTAACTGTTATAATTATAAAAATGAACATGACAATATTCACCTCTTACATTCCTTTTTCATAGCTCAAAGTTTTAAACTCAGTCTATACTACAGGAAACAGCTTTGTATCTCATTCCTTGCTACATAAATCCAAGCAGGATTACTACTGCCTAAAAATCTGTAACTAAAGTTTTTTTTATATTCTGCATTAACTTACTTTGGTTATGAGAAAGCTTATTTACTCACTTAAGGTTATTTGCTATTACTATAGATAACAAAATCTTATCACTGAACCTGATCTTCCACCCTCCAAGAACACAGAAATCATACCTTGTTCATATCATGTTTTCCTATCAGTGCAGTTTCCATTTTATTGTCTGTGATCTATTTAATATATACATATATTTATAACATTTATCTACTTTCCAATTGACACTTAAGAAATTCTGATGGATCATTATCTCTTAGACATATGTCAAATAGCAGTTATATTTCATAATGGCTGATAATGTTCTCTCTCATTTTAGGTTTCACCCTTCCTTGGTAGTACAAATACCTGAGATCTGGAGAAATGGTATTTAGTTTTCTTTCTATTTTCATGACAAAATGCCATAATCAGAACCAACTTGGGAAAAAGGGGGTTAATTTGGCTTCCAGGTTATGGTCCATCATAAAAAGAATCCAAGGCAGGAACCTGGATCCAAGAACTGAAGCAGAGACCATGGTAGAATGCTGATTACTGGCTTGCTTGCTATTGATTATTCAGCCTACTTTCTTAACACAACTCAGGACCACCTGACCACCAGAACTACCACTGTAGGATGGAACTATCCTGGTGAGATGGGCTCTCCCATATCATTGTCAACAGACCAATTCGATAGAAGCATTTTCTCAATTGAGGTCACTCTTCCAGAATAACTCTAATGATGTTTAGTTGAAAAAAAAATGCCATCACTTGCTTCTTGCAATTACAGACGATAAAACTTCAGTTCCTAGCACCCAATTCAGGCATCACACAACCTCCTGTAATTCCAACTCATAAGACTCATACTTCTGGTCTCCATGGACTCTTGAATACATGTATTATACACTCACACAGAAAGAGGTATATACACATTTATAATAATATTTAAAAATGAATTCCTAAGAAGTCAGTTTTAAAAAGCCAATATTATGATCTTTCCTTTTTTTTTAAAGATTTATTTATTTATTTATTTATCTATTTATTTATTATGAATACACTGTAGCTGTCTTCAGACACACCAGAAGAGGGCATCAGATCTCATTACAGATGGTTGTGAGCCACCATGTGGTTGCTGGGATTTGAACTCAGGACCTCTGGAAGAGCAGTCAATGCTCTTAACCACCGAGCCATCTCTCCAGCCCGATCTTTCCTTTTCTTTTTCCAGCACATATCCTCCTTGAGCATTGTGGTCTAATGGATTACTACTGCTCCATCCTGAGAACCCCAGATGCCCAGTTAAAATGATATGAAATATGGTTTGTTTTCAGAATCTGAGTCACAAATAGTCTTACCAAAAATATTTTTTTACCTTTTTTGAAACTGGACATTTCATTTATTTAAATTTCAGATGTTATCCCCTTTTCCAATTTCCTCTCCCTAAAATGCCCTATCTCATCCCCTCTCCTCCTTTTTGCTTTTATACCATTTTAATTATATGAAAGTATTAAGGTCAGTTCTAGGTTGAGGCACTAGCAATACAATCCATGCAAATAGTCAAGGAACAAGCAAGACAATAAATACAAATAGTCAAAGAACAAGCAAGACAATAAACAAAGTCCCTTAATCACTGTTTCCAAGGGCTTATCAGGATGACCAAAATATCTGAGCCAACTTCCCTGTCCTACCCCAAAATCAAATTCATGTCTGAAGTCTACTTCCTTGGTCTTGCCTAAAGTATAGATTCTTGACTGAAAGTACTTCTTTGTTCTAGCCTAAGATTTAGATTCCTACCTGAAATTATTTCTTTGTTTTAGCCTAAGATTTAGATTCCTGCCTGAAATTACTTCTTTCTTCTAGCCTAATTCAGATTCCTGCCTGAAGCCTACTTCCTTGTCCTTGGCCAATGTTATATTCCTGCCAAGCAGCCCATTTCCTTGTTCTTGGCCCATGTCAGAATCTTGGCAAGCAGCCACAAAGGCTCTCCACCTCTTCCCCTTTTTTATTTCATTAACAAGACTGAGCCTGTCTTAGGTCGTTTGTTCTGACAAGAATGTCTTCCTTACCCTTCAGGGAATATGCATTATCTAAAGCAATGCACTTATGTCTTAGGTTGGTAAGTCTCTGTGCAGAATCTGTCCCATCCTTCTCTTGCCAGCCTGTTAAATTAGTAACTCTGTCTGAAGGTCCATTTTCAGGTTCAAGCCATGTACTTTGACTTAAAGAATGTTTATGTTGTTAAAGACAAGCTTTAACACAATGGGCAGGAATAAAAGTATTTCCAGGACAAAAAGGGCTAACATGATCAAATTATATATGCCATTCTTGAAGCTTGACCAAAATAGAAATACTGACCTCAGGCCATGGGTAATTTTATCAGCAGTATCTACCACATCAACACTCAGCAGAACAGCATTCTTGAAATTCATAAGCTCACTATGTAAAGTTAAAACATCCAGAGAGGTGTAGGAATTATATCAAATACACTGCAAGTGTCCTTAAACTTCTTCCTAATAGCAATGACTATCACTGTAAATTTTAGAACTAACATGAATCCAATAGGATTTGATATGACATTTGAGATGGCTCCTTACTCTTAAATTCTGAACCTCCTTCCAATAATTTGAATAGGACAAAGAGCATCAATCAATGCTTCTAAATGCCTATCTAAATCCTCTTGTATATTAAACACATTAGTAACATTTTTTGCTAAATGATTAACAAAAGTAGCTGTCTTAACTTCTTGTGTCAAAGCAATTGCAGAAACAGTGGTGCTAGCAATTAATGTAAAGTTGTTATATACCACAAGTCTTATCATAGAAAAAACTCATTTTTCTATTGTTTCCATGACCTTTTGGGACATGTGTACCTTTATAGTTTTAATGTCTAAAACATTATTAAAGACACTCCTTCTGGTTACATAATTATAGACTTAGTGGATTCTATATTTCATGACTACAGAGGCAAGATATTCTATAACTTGTTGCTTCCTTGATTGTTTTCAGTTTTTGGCTGAAACTAGGTCTCACATATCCCAGGCTGGCCTTAAACTTGTGATGCAGACATAGCACATCTTGAATTCCCTGCCCTCTTACAATAGCCTCAAAATTGTGAGATTTATGAATATGTGTGACAATACCAAACTTTTATTTTAAAAATCTTTAAAAATGGCTTATTATTCATTTTTATGTGGTAATCAAGTAATAGGTCAATGCAAGCAATGTATTTCTTTGTTAGTGGTAAATTAATAACACTACTGATCAATGGTAAAATCTTATTTCAAGGGTAGTACTTTAAGTTCAATTAAAATATGGCTTATAATCCTGAACAGCTATAAAAAGTAGCTTACTTAGTCAAATCCCTGACAAGAAAAGGAAGCATCAAACATTTAAAAAACATAAAATTATTAGTATTCAGGATCATAAATAGCTAAAAACAGGTTGAAGAAAGGATGACTTTCTGCTTTGCAATAATGTCTTTTGCTCTTTAATCAAAAATAACTACTCTGGAATACAAACACAATGCTAGGATGATTAGTAACCTAATCATTAAGTTCAGTTTGAGACTGAGGAACTATAGAATTTCACTACTAAGATACTGTAAGTAATCATTAATTTCAATAAAAACAATCGTGTTAGTATTTATCACCAGAAAATATTTTAAAATAGTATTTTACTTTATAGGAAACAATATAATGAATAGTCTCCATTATAAATTTTAAATAAAAAGTCTAATTGCTGCTATTACAACTTTGAATTATGAAGACTTCTACGATTGCCCAAATCATTTCATGCAGGCAACCTGCAAAGATTCACATGATTTTGGTTGATGATGTCTCACTTGAATATATAACTAAATGAGATACAACATGTAATTATTTTATATAATTATGTTTATAATTTTGCCATTTAGAATATGAAATTAAGAAAACTTAAGAGTTTATATTTAAGTAGGAAAACTATTCATAAGTGATTGTACATTCAAATATATTTAGAATTTAATCTATTAGAATTAAAGTAAAACTGTTCAATGAAAACTTGGCCTTCTGGTCTGCGCCAGAGCACTGAGCAGACCTCGAGCTTCAGCTCTTCACTCAATCCCACAAAACACAGAAAAGCCTGGACTCCCAGGAGCTATAATATGCCCAGGATCTTAGGTAAGGAGGCAGCAACACCAGCCCCAAACAAGGAGTAACTGGGGACCACCGGAACCCAGGAACTCACTCCTGCCAGTGGCACCTGACCTTCCTGTCTGAGCCAGAGCACAGAGAGGACCTCCAGCATCAGCTCTGCACCCAATCCCACAAAAATCAGAGGAGGCTGAACTCCAAGGAGCTGTAACATGCTCAGGATCATAGGATCATAGGATCACAGACTCTCAGGAGATTAGTCACACCAGGATTTCAGGATACCAGAGGCAGCCTGACTCCCAGGAGCTCTTACACCCAGCATGTCAGGATCACAGGATCACAGAGACAGCTGGACTCTGAGTAGTTCTGACACAAGCAAAAAACAAAAACAAAAACAAAAACAAAACAACAACAACAACAAAAAAACAGAAAAGAACGGCTCCAGTCAGCAACAGTGAATGCAGTTAGCACTACAGATAAACAGATGGTGAAAGGCAAGTGCAAAAATATAATCAACAGCAACCAAGGTTACATGGCATCATCACGCCAGAAAAGCAAGATTCAGATTTAAAACCACTTCTTATGATGATGACAGAAGACTTTAAGAAGGACAAAAATAGCTCCTTCTAAGAAATAAAGGAGAACAAAGGTAAACAGACAGAAGCCCTTAAAGAGGAAACACAAAAAATCCCTTAAAGAATTACAAGAAAACACAACCAAACAGATGAAGGAATTGAACAAAGTCATCCAGGACATAAAAATAGAAGTAAAAACAATAAAGAAATCACAAAAGGAGACTACCCTAGAGATAAAAATAAAAAATAGAAAACACAGGACAGAGATCAGGAATCATAGATGCAAGCATCACCAACAGAATACAGGAGATAGAAGAGAAAATTTCAGGTGAAGAAGAGACAATAGAAAATAGTGACACAACTGTCAAAGAAAATGCAAATTGCAAAAAGTTCCTAACACAAAACATCCAGGAAATCCAGGACACAATGAGAAGACAAAAACCTAAGGATAATAGGTATAGATGAGAGTGAACATTTCCAATTTAAAGAGTCAATAAATATCTTCAACAAAATTATAGAAGAAAAATTCCTTAAAAAAAGAGATGCCTATGAATATACAAGAAGCCTACAGAACTTCAAATACACTAGATTAGAAAAGTAATTCCCACCATCACATAATAATCAAAACACCAAATGCACACAACAAAGAAAGAATATTAAGAGCAGTAAGGGAAAAGGCCAAGTAACATATAAAGGGAGACCTATTAGAATTATGCCAGACTTCTAACCAGAGACTATAAAAGCCAGAAGATCCTGGAGAGATGTCATAAAGACCCTAAGAGAACAAAAATGCTAGCCCAGGCTACTATACCTAGCAAAACTCTCAAGTACCATAGATAGAGAAAACAGGATATTCCATGACAAAACCAAATTTACACAATATCTTTAAACAAATCCAGCCCTATAAAAATATAATAAAGGGACAACTACTCCAAATCAAGGAGGGAAATTATACCCTAGAGAAATCAAGAAAGTAATTTTCCAATAAATCCAATAGAAGATAGCCACACAAATATGATTCCATATCTAATAACAAAAAAGCAGGAAGCAACAATCATTTTCCTTAATATCTATTAATGCCAATGGACTTAATTCCCCAATAAAAACACATAGACTAATGAACTGGATACTTAAATAGGACCAAGCATTTTGCTGTCTACAGGAAATGCACATCAGTGACAAACACAAACACTCCCTCAGAGTAAAAGGCTGGGAAACAATTTTCCAAGCAAATGGTCCCAAGAAAAAAGCTGGAGTAGCCATTCTAATATCGAATAAAATCGACTTTCAACTTAAAGCTATCAAAAAGATGAAGAAAAAAGAAACACTTCATACTCAACAAAGAAAAAATCAACCAAGATGAACTCTCAAAATCTGAACATCTATGCTCCAAATGCAAGGGCACCACATTCATAAAATAAACTTTACTAAAGCTAAAAGCACACATTGCACTTCACAAAAAAATTAGTGAGAGACTTCAACACCCCACTCTCAGCCATGGACATATCATGGAAACAGAAAATAGAGACACAGTGAAATTAACAAGTTACAAACCAAATAAATTTAACAGATATCTATAGAGCATTTCATCTTAAAACAAAATATATACCTTCTTCTCAACACCTAATGGTACCTTCTCCAAAATTGACCATATAATTGGTCACAGGCCTTGACAGATACAAGAAGATTGAAATAATCCCATGCATCCTATCATATCACCATGGATTAAGGTTGGTCTTCAATAACAATAAAAACAATGGAAAGCCCACATACACTTGGAAACTGAACAACTGTCTACTCAATGATAACTCAGTCAAGGAAGAAATAAAGAAATTAAAGACTTTTTAGAATTTAATGAAAATGAAGGCTCATCATATCAAAACTTATGGGACACAATGCAAGCAGTGCTAAGAGGAAAACTCATAAATCTAAATGCCTAGAAAAGAAGCTAAAGAGATCATACACTAGCAGCTTCACAGCACACCTGAAAGCTCTAGAACAAAGAAGAATCAATGACATCCAAGAGGAGTAGACAGCAGGGAATCATCAAAAACAGGGATGAAAACAACCAAGTAGAAATTAAAAGAACTATACAAGAAATCAACAAAATCATGAGCTGGTTCTTAGAGAAAATCAACAAGCTAGATAAACCCTTAGCCAGACAAACCAGAGGGCACAGAGACATTATCCAAATTAACAAAATCAGAACTGAAAAGGGAGACATAACAACAGAAACTAAGGAAATTCAAAAACTCATCACATCCTACAACAAAAGCCTATACTCAACAAAACTGGAAAATCTGGATGAACTGGAGAGTTTTCTAGACGGACACCAGGTACCAAAGTTAAATCAGGACCAGATAGTTTAGTGCAGAATCCTATCAGACCTACAAGGAAGACCTAATACCAATTCTCCTTAAACTATTACACAAAATAGAAACTGAAGGAACACTACTCAATACGTTCTATGAAGCTACAGTTACACTGATACCAAAACTAAACAATGACCAAACAAAGAAAGAGAACATCAGATCAATTTCCCTTATGAAAAATGGATGAAAAAATACTCAATAAAATTCTTGTGAACCGAATCCAAGAACACATCAAAACAATCATCCATGATTCTCAGGTATGCTTCATCGAAGTGATGCAAGGATGGTTCAAATATGGAAACCCATCAACATAATATACTATATAAACAAACTCAAAAGAAAAAAAACACATAATTATCTCAGTGAATGCTGAGGAAACATTTGACAAAATTCAACACCACTTCACTGTAAAAGTCTTGGAAAGATCAGGAATCTAAAGCCCATATCTAAACATAGTAAAAGCAATATACAGCAAATGAGTAGTCAACATCAAACTAAATGGAGAGAAACTTAAAGCAATCCCACTAAAATCTGTGACTAGACAAGGCTGCCCACTCTCTCCCTACCTATTCAATACAGTACTTGAAATCCAAGCCAGAGCAATTAGGCAACAAAAGGCAGTCAAAAGAATACAAATTGGAAAGGAAGAAGTCAAAATTTCACTATTTGCAGATAACATCCTAGTATACTTAAGTGACTCTAAAAATGGTTCCACCAGAGAACTCCTAAACATGATAAACAACTTCAGCAAAGTGGCTGGATATACAATTAACACAAATGTATCAGTAGCCTTCTTCTACTCAAAGGATAAACAGGCTGAAAAAGAAATTAGGGAAATGATACCCTTCACAATAGTCACAAATAATATAAAATATTTGGTGTGAATCTAACCAAGTAAGTGAAATATCTTATGACAAGAACTTCAAGTCTCTGAAGAATTAAATCTAAAAAGATCACAGAAGATGAAAAGGTCTCCAATGCTCATGGATTGGGATGATTAATATAGTAAAAATGACCATGTTGCCAAAAGCAATCTACAGATTCAATGCAGTGCCCATCAAAATTTCAACTCAATTTTTCACAGAGTTAAAAAGAGAAATTCTCAAATTCATTAGGAATAACAAAAAACCCATGATAGCAAAAACTATCCTCAAAAATAAAAACTTCTGGGGGAAGCACCATCCTAAATCTTAAGCTATATTACCAAACAATAGTAATAAAAACTGCATGATATTGGTACAGAGACAGGCAGGTAGATCAATGGAAAATAACTGAAGACCCAGAAATAAACCCATACACGTAGGGTCACTTGATCTTTGAAAAAGGAGCTAAAACCATCCAGTAGAAAAAGGACAGCATTTTCAACAAATGATGCTGGTTCAACTGGTAGTCAGAATGTAGAAGAATGAAAATCAATCCATTCTTACCTCCTTGTACCAAGCTCAAGTCCAAGTGGATAAGGACCTTCACATAAAACCAGATACGTTGAAACTAACAGAAGAGAAAGTGTGGAATAACATAAAATACTTGGGCACATGGCAAATTTTCCTGAAAAGAACACCAATGGCTTATGCTCTAAGATCAAGAATTGACAAATGGGACCTCATAAAATTGCAAAGCTATTGTAAAGCAAAAGACACTGTCAAAAGGACAAAATGGCAACCAACAAATTGGGAAAAGATCTTTACCAATCCTACATATGATAGATGGCTAATGTAAAAAATATACAAAATATACAAAGAACTCAAGAAGTTAGACTCAAGAGAAACAAATAACCCTATTGAAAAATGGGGTAAGGAGCTAAACAAAGAATTCTGAACTGAGAAATCTCAAATAATTGAAAAGCACCTAAAGAAGTGTTTAACATCCTTAGTCATCAGGGAAATGCAAATCAAAACAACTCTGAGATTCCACCTCACACCAGTCAGAATGACTAAGATCAAAAGCTCAGGTGATAGCAGATGCTGGCAAAGATGCAGAGAAAGGGGAATACTTCTCCATTGTTGGTGGTATTGTAAGCTAGTACAATCACTCTAGAAATCAGTCTGGCAGTTCCTCAGAAAATTAGACCTAGTATTATTTGAGGACCCATCTATATGTAACTCCTGGGCATATACCCAGAAGATGTTCCAACATATAACAAGCTCATATGTTCCACTATGTCCATAGCAGCCTTATTTATAATAGCCAGAAGCTAGAAACAACCCAGATGTCTTTCAAAAGAGGAATGGATACAGAAACTGTTGTACATTTATACAATTGAGTACTATTCAGCTACTAAAAACAATGAATTCATGAAATAATTAGGCAAATGGATGGAACTGGAAAATATCATCCTGAGTGAGGTAACCCAATCACATAAGAACACAATCACATAATAACTCACTGATAAGTGGATATTAGCTCAAAAGTTCACAATATCTAAGATACACTTCACAGACCACATGAAGCTCATGAAGAAAAGTAAATTGTGGGTGCTTCGGTCCTTCATAGAAGGAGTAAAATACTCATGGTAGTAAGTAAGGAGACAAAGTGTGGAGCAGAGACTGGAGTAGGGACTGTCTGGAGACTGCCCTACCTGGGGATCCATCACATGTGCAGTCACCAAGTGCAGACACTGTCATGGATGCCAGGAAATGCATGCTGACAGTGGCCTAATATACCTATCTCCTGAGAGGTTCTGCCATAGCCTGATATATACAGGGTCGGATGCTCACAGCCAACCACTGAACTGATCTCAGGGTCCTCAATGGAGGATTTAGAGAGAAGAGTGAAATAGTTGAAGGGGCTTGTGGCCCCATGGGGAGAGACACAATACCAACCAAACAGAGCTCCCAGGGCCTAAACTGCCAGCCTGGGAACACAGATGTAGGGACTCATGGCTCCAGCTGTATAGGTAGTTGAGGATGTCCTTATCAGGCATCAGTGGGAGAGGGAGTCCTTGGTCCCTGGAAGGCTGGACCAAGTGTCCTGGAATTCGAGAGCAGGGAAATGCTAATGTGTCAATGGATGGGGCACACCCTCATAGAAGTAGTAGGAGAACGAATGGGATAAGGGGTTCCAGGGGGAATGGGGAAAGGAGATAACATCTGAAAGGTAAATAAATAAAATATTCAATAAAAATAGATAATGGAACTGACAATTGCAGTCGAGCATTTGAGACATTTTTTCAACAATTTATTATTGGGATTACTTATAATCCTCAAAGACAAGTTATTGTGAAATGGGCCCATGGAACTTAAAGACAATATCTTCATAAAATAAAAAATGAGGAAGTATATCCCTGTATACCACAAATTTATTTAAATCATGATCGTTTTATTTTAACTTGTTTTAAAAAATTAGATGCTAAGGAACTTTCTGCTGAGTGTCTATGGTACCTATCAACTAGGCATATTTATGCCTAGGTGAAAAGAAAGGATCCACTTCCTGGCATAACACATGATCCAGATCAGGTATCTAATATGGGGAGGAGAGCATGTTTGTGTTTTTTCTGCAGAATGCTGAAGGAGCACAGTGATTGCCAGAGTGACTGGTAAGACATGCTGTTGCTGGGACAAAGAATGATGCTGACTGGTGAGCTTGTTGAGTGCCCTGACAATGATGACTGGGGAGCTGTATTGTACATATGTTCCTGACCCATCTTTGCTTTCCTATATCCCAGATGGGACAAGCTGCCTTGCCTCAAGTTTTTACACCTTGTGGGGCAGAGAATCAAAAAAAAGAAGTTATAATGACCCTTGTATTTTTCTTAAATTTGATCAGTTATTCGGACTCAATCATGGACTGGTCTAGAAATTAATTCAGTATTGGAAATAACAGTATTTATTTGGACGGCTTGATCTGGACATTTTCAGAGACATACTTGGAAGTCAACTGCAGTTCTCTATGATGTTATCTTAGCAAGAGATAAAGTTGGGACAGGATCTGGATTTCAAACAAGTGTTAGTGTATGTGATAAGGCTCTTTTAATTGTCAAATTAAAAATGACTTTTGTTTCTTCTACAGTATTTATTGTAAATTGTATTGACTGTATACTTTCAAACTGTGTTTGTGTGTTGAAACCTGGCATACCTGTTACCAAGGTCTATCAACCAGCTTTTGTCTTACTGCCCTGAGTATTACAGAACCTTGGTCTTCTGAAAAAAGCTTGTAAGTACTGGAAGAAGTGAGTCATGGTTTAAGCAGAAGCAAGAGGTTTAGTGGGCTTGATTACTGCTGGTAAAACAGCTTGAATTACATTAATAGCTAGCACCACTGCTTCTGCAATTTCTTTGACATAAGATATTAATGCAGCTACTTTTGTTAAACATTTAGCAAAAAAAAATGTTTCTAATGTGTTGAAATACAAGAGGATTTAGATAGGAGTTTGGAACAATGGATTGATGTTCTTTATCCTATTCAAATTATTGAAAAGAGGTTCAGAGATTAAGAGTAAGGAACCATCTTGAGTGTCATGCCAAATACCAATGGAGTTGTGTTACTTCTAAAATTTACAATGATAGTCATGATAATTAGAAAAAAGTTTAAAGACACTTGGAGGGTGGTTGGGCATAATTCTAATACCTCTTTGGAGGTTTTAACTTTGCATAGTGAGATTATCAATTTAAAGAATGTTGCTCTACTGAGCTTTGATGCTGAAAATAATGCTGATAAAATTTTCCATGGCTTGAGGTCAGTATTTCCATTTTGGTCAAGCTTCAAGAATGTCATATATAGGTTGATCATGCTAGCCCTTTTTGTCTTGGGAGTACTTTCATTCTTGCCCTTTGTGTTAAAGCTTGTGTTTAACAACAGCAACATGCTGACAGCCAAAGTATATGATTTGAATCTTAAAATGAATCCCTAGAGAGACTTATTAACTTAACAGCCTGGCAAGCCAAGGACGGGTAAGATTCTGTACAGAGCCTTACCAACCTAAGATAGAAATGCATTCTTTTGATAATGCATATTCAACAATGGGTAAAGAAGGCATTCTTGTCAGAACAACCTAAAACAGGCTCAGTCTTGTTTATGCAATAAAAAAGGAAAGCTGTGGAAAGCTTTTGGGGCTGCCTGGCAGGAATTTGACATTGACCAAGGACAATAGGAAATGGGCTGCTTGGAAGGAATCTGACATTGGCCAAGGACAAGAAAATGGGCTGCAGTCAGGAATCTGGTATTAGGGTAGAACAAAGAAGTAATTTCAGGCAGGAATCTAAATCCTAGGCTAGAACAAAGAAGTAATTTCAGGCAGGAATCTACATCTTAGGCTAGAACAGGGAAGCAGGCTTCAGACATGAAAATAACTTTGGGCTAGGACAGGGAAGTAGGCTAAGATATTTTGGTCATCCTGATAAGCCCTTAGAAGCAGTGATCATGGGAATGATTAAGGGACTTTGTTTATTGCCTTGCTTGTTCTTTGACTATTTGTGTTTATTGTTTTGCTTGTTCCTTGACTATTTCCATGGATTGTATTGCTATTTCATCAACCTAGAACTGACATTAATACTTGCATGAAATTAAAATGGTATAAAAGCAAAAGGAAGGAGGAATGACGGGATAGAGGGTTAATGGGAAGGAAGTAGAGAAAGGGGATAACGTCTTGAAATGTAAATAAATAAAATACCCAATTTTTAAAAAAAGAAAAATTAGGCAACCAAGCTTATGCATGTGATCATTTAATCTACTCAAGTAAAGAAAGGTCCTCAATAAATATTTGCTGATAGACAAATATATTTTATCATGCAAGAAGTTCTCTATTAATAAAAGAGTCAACAGTTTTTATCTTTTTAAAGCAGTACTAAGTCTACTTTTATACACTATTTTTAAGTTTTTATTATAAAATGGTAATTCTAGTTCTAGGTGAGGAGACAGCTTTCTAGACCATCATGTGCTATTTTGCAATTTGAAATGAGGTGTCCCACATGGGCATATGAGAATACTCCCAGGAAATATGGGTTTTCATTCAATAACGAAAATCTCAGTGCCAAGAACAGCTTACCTCCCTGTAACTTACAGGTCAGTGAAACCTCAAAAGGTCTATCGTTACTACTCTTTGTTGCTATCATAACTAGCTGGTAAGACTCTACTGATGAAGATACACTTTATTTTAGTTGCAGAACAGAGATATCAATATGAAATTGAGCAGAAATTTATCTCCTTGATGGCTAGCTTTCACAGTACTACGAGGTGCTATTGAGAGCTTCTAGGATAGAAAAACCTCTCTGGTCTTATCCAATACTTGATACTATATGCTGCAACAACAATTTTCCAAGTAAGACATCCCACTGGTGCGATACTGGTAAACATTTTTATAGAATTATCTAGTTGCTCTTTATTTTATTTGATGCCTCGTCTCCAGGAAGGAATTAACGTCTGGTATTATAAAAAATGGTCAAAAAGTATGACTAGGCAAACCATAGTTCCTAGGGGGAAAACTATTGATGTTTTACTAAAAGATCATAATGTCAAATGCCTTTCTAAATATTTATGTTCATATCCACAGATTTATGCTACTCTCAGCGTTCATCATTGTAGAGAGTAGTGGTTAATACTAAGACTCCTAACTGTCCAGAATATTGAGAATAAGTGACTATGAAATGCTCAGGCTATGGGCTGCCTTGTCTGGTCTCAATGGGAGAAGATGTGCCTGGCCCTGCAAAGAATTGATATGCTAGAGTGTGGGGATACCCAGAGGGGCTTTTACCCTTTCAGCCAAGAAGCAGAGGAGATGGGAAGAGGGACTTGTGAGCGGGGACAGGGGTGGGGGGCAGTGTTCAGTATTAAAGTTGAATAAATAATTTAATGTAAAAAAAAGAAGAAATGCTCAGCCAAGATGGAACATCTAAATTCACCTGCTTTCAAGGCTCTGAGAACATAACCAAAGAGGGGTAGAAACAATATAAGAGCCAGGAGGTATAGAGAAATGATGTAAAAAACTGGTCTCTAGATATGATATGACTGATGTATATACATAAATTCACAGCAGCTAATGATTACCTGTAAATGATATCTAAAATATTAAGAGCTAAGCATAGATGGGCAATAGGTTCCTCATGTGACATTCCTAATGGAGGAGCTAATGACACTTGATGGATGGTAAGGAATGGAGAGTCACTTTTCTATTGGAGAATGTGGCCATTAGTTGGTTGTTCAGACTACAGTGGATAACTCAACTCATGTGTTTGTATGGTAAGAAATAACTGGAATTTGTTGGCTATATAAATAAAAAGACATGAAGTTGGAAGAGATGAAAGATATTTTGGTAGAAAGGAGGAAGAGAGTAGAGGAAGGAGCAAGAGATTGATACAATCAAGATGTATCACTTAGATATATGCACAATTTTCAAAAAATAAGAAAGCAGCAATTACTTAAAACAGAACCATAACTCAAATACAGGAAGAAAACTACTTAAACACAATAATCAGAGAACATAGCAATCAAAACTTAAAACTAGAAAGGTACAAAATGGAGATTTATTTTAGACCATGTAGAAAATAAACATATTCCTTGCTTCTAACTCATCTTTTGTTAAGTATAAAGATTAATAAAACAGAGAGAAACCCCACGACTCACCTTTTTACGAATACGAGCAACTGCTTGTAGGAGAATATCCTGATGGTCAGTGCTGACTATCCCAAGTTCATTAAGTTGCTTCCTGGTGATGTTTAATAACCTTTCTCCATTGATTTCTGCACTTTCAAAAATTTCTCCATATGAAAGAAAACTATAATCCAACTCTGTGGAAGAAAAGAGGTAGAGATATCAAGGAAAGTTATCCTTATAAAGTAACTATACAAATCTGTTAACATAGATTGATTACATTTTTTCATAATGAATGGATCACTTATACTTTGCATTCCAAGAATTTAGCAATGGCAATTTTAGTTTTACATGTTAAAAAAGGGTCAGATTTTTGTAGGTGCTTACAAAAATATTTAAATACAAAACTAAATTTAAAAAAGAATTGTCAAATATGTAAGTACAATCAGATTATAAATGCAGTTGGATTCATAATCTATTAAATAATGTACAAGACTTAAGTGAATGGAGATAAAATGTGTTTCTAATTGGGAGCCCACTAATATATGAAATAATATAAACTATAATTTTGTAGTTTATTAACATTATTTACCTCTACAGTTATAGACTATGTAGATACCATGTAACACAAATATATGGTAAATATAAATTTATCTGTTCAAATATAGTTGAAAACTAACATCTTGAATCTTTAAAAAAAAGGAAAAATATAGTTAACAAAAATAAACTATTTAAGGATATATATTAGACAAACTGCTTCATAATAATACTGAAGAAATTCTAAAATTTCTTATACATAATTAGTGAAGTACTGTTGTCATGTCATAAATCTTTAATGTAAACAGAAGCAATATGATACATAAATACAGATTATTATATAGAATATGATGCAGGCAATAACTTAAAATGTCAGAACATGTAAAGTTGCTGAACTGAGTGGGTGAAAACACAAGAAGTCTTTGTAAATTATAGAATCAGGTATTTTTAACCATGAAAAGAATAAATTGTAATGTAAATTTTCAAAATTGATATAGTTTGTTTGAAATTTAATGCTGAGCTTTTCAGTAAATTAGTATGGCTACAATTCTGGGAACTAAAATTGTACCGTGGTCAATATTGGCTGTATTTATTTGCTCCTTATAAAATAATTAGGCCAGGCTAATGTTTACATTCATATTTTAAGTGATTTACTACTTAGAAAATATAAATAAAATTTTATGAAAATATTTAAACTGCTTTGCAAAACTTGTTAAGTAGTTTCCAAGTATGTATTTTATTGCACTGATATACTAATTAAAATCACGTTGCATTTTTAACTACTGAAAGGAGCTATGTTAATGCTCTCTATTAGTCTACTCTATTTAACTTTTATTTCAATATGTATTTTAAATACATATATTTCTCTTAATTTGATGCTTTATAATCCTATTATTGCATATTCAGGACAAATTACTCTTGATTAGTCAAAAATTAGTAATGGTTGTATACACAATTCAACTCCAAACAGTGAAGCTACCTATCAAAAGTCAACGTCCCTAAGGGCAGACATATATGTCTCATTTTCCCACCTTTGTACTTAATGTTATAAAAAACTTCATTGTTCTATAGGTCACTGATACCAGCTTATTTACAAGATTATTTTCATTTACTAAGGGATAAAAGTTAGCCATTAGATCTGGAAGACTACATAGTATGTAACTTTCTAAAACAAATTAGAAATATCAGAAACAAACTATAAAACTATTGAAAGCTAAACTATTAGTATAATCTTTTGCATAAGTTATAAATCATTTCTATTTCATTATGGTAACTAAATATGATAAAAAAGTTAAAAATGTTATTTTTATGTTAACTGAGTAGAAAAAACTGAAAGTATACATAGTTATGTCTAGTATAATATTAATATTCTTATTACTTTGGTGTTCATATAAAATTGAAATTGTGCTCAGTAATCTAGACCATTAAAACCTTATCTGGAATCATTTTTGTTTTCCTTTCTTATTGATGAAAATTGCTGAGAAACAATAATTGTAAAGTCATTGTGGATTTTTGTATTAGAATATAATATACTGCCAACAAAATTATCAGAATAAAGAAATTATACCATATATGTTTAATAGTCTATAGGTGAGTAAATACTTGTAGATACAGTAAATTTTACATTTTTCTCCCTAAAATAGAAATTATCTTTTGTTATGCAAAGTATTTTACTGAAGTTTTAAAGAAAGTATGTAGGTATGATAAAGCATATAATTTGAGAACATGATCAATAGATTTATGCAGCTACAACTTGTATGTCTGGATCACATTTTTTTAATATTTTTTTATTTTTATTTTTATCATTTATTTTTTCCCAATCTGCTTTTATACCATTTTAATTATATGCAAGTATTAAGGTCAGTTCTAGGTTGATGAAATAGCAATACAATAGATGCAAACAGTCAAGGAACAAGCAAGACAATAAACACAAATAGTCCAAGAACAAGCAAGGCAATAAACAAAATTCCTTGAACACTCCCATGATCACTAGTTCTAAGGGCTTATCAGGATGACCAAAGTATCTGAGCCTACTTCCCTGTCCTACCCCAAAGTCATTTTCATGCCTGAGGCCTACTTCTTTGTTCTACCCTAAGATTTAGATTCCTGCCTGAATTTACTTCTTTGTTCTAGCCTAAGACTTAGATTCTTGCCTGAAATTAGCTCTTTGTCTAGCCAAGGATTTAGATTCCTGCCTGAACTTACTTCTTTGTTCTGGCCTAACCCTAACCTGTCACATAATAATCAAAACACAAAATGCACAAAACAAAGAATTTTAAAAGCAGTAAGGGAAACAGGCCAAGTAACATATAAAGGCAAACCTATCAGAAATACACCTGACTTCTCACCAGATACTATAAAAGTCAGAAGATGCTGGACAAATGTCATACAGACCCTAAGAGAACATAAATACAAGCACAGGCTACTGTACCAAGCAAAAGTCTCAATTACCATAGATGGAGAAACCACGATATTATAGGACAAAACCAAATTTACACAGTATCTTTCCACAAACCCAGCACCACAAAGGATAATAGCAGGAAAGCTCCAATACAAGGAGGGCAAATATACCATACAAAGAGCAAGAAAATAATCCCCTTCCAACAAACACAAAGGAAGATAACCACACAAACAATGCCTCAACTATTAGCAAAAATGACAGGAAGCAACAATACCCTCTCCTTAGTATCTCTTAACATCAATGGACTCAATTCCCCAATAAAAAGGCATAGGCTAATGGACTGGATATGAAAACAGGACCCAGCTTTTTGCTGCTTACAGGAAGCCCACCTCAGCGACAAAGACAGAGACTATCTTAGAGTAAAAGGTTGGAAAACAATTTTTCAAGCAAATGGCCCTAAGAAACAAGCTGGAGTAGCCATTCTAATATCGAATAAAATTGACTTTCAACTTAAAGCTATCAAAAAGGATAAGGAAGGTCATTTCATACTTGTCAAAGGAAAAGTGAACCAACATGAACTCTCAATTCTTAATATCTATGTGCCAAATGCAAGAGCACTCACCTTCATAAAAGAAACCTTACTAAAGCTAAAAGCACACATTGCACCTCACACAATAATAGTGGGAAACTTCAACACCCGACTCTCAGCAATGGATAGATCTTGGAAACAGAAACTAAATAGAAATACAGTTAAACCTACAGAAGCTATGACCCAAATGGACCTAACAGATATCTATAGAACATTTCATCCTAAAGTAAAAGAATTACCTTTTTCTCAGCACCTCATGGTACCTTCTTCAAAATAGACCATATAATTGGGCACAAAACAGGCCTCAACAGATACCAAAAAATTGAAATAATCCCTTGCATCCTAGCAGATCAACACAGACTAAGGCTGGTCTTCAATAATGACAAAGACAATGGAAAACCCACATTCACATGGAAACTGAACAACAACCTACTCATTGATAATCTGGTCAGGGAAGAAATAAAGAAATTAAAGACTTTTTAGAATTTAATGAAAATGATGACACATCATACCAAAACCTATGGGATACAATGAAAGGAGTGCTAAGAGGAAAATTCATAGCTCTAAGTGCATACAAAAAGAAACGTGAGGGAGCTTACACTAGCAGCTTGACAATGCACCTGAAAGACCTAGAACAAAAAGAAGCTAATTCACCCAAGAGGAGTAGAAGGCAGGAAATAATCAAACTCAGGGCTGAAATCAACCAAATAGAAACAAAAAGATCTATACAAAGAATTAATAAAACCAGGAGCTGGTTCTTTGAGAAAATCAACAAGATAGATAAACCCTTAGCCAGACTAATCAGAGGACAGAGAGACAGTATCCAAATCAATAAAATCAGAACTGAAAAGGATGACATAGCAACAGAAACTAAGGAAATTCAAAAACTCATCAGATCTTACTACAAAAGCCTATACTCAACAAAATTGGAAAATCGGGATGAAATGGACAATTTTCTAGAAAAATACCACTTATCAATGTTAAATCAGGAGCAGATAAGCCACCTAAACAGTGCCATAACCCCAAAAGAAATAGAAGCAGTCATTAAAAGTCTCCCCACAAAACAAAGTCCGGGACCAGATGGTTTTAGAGCAGAATTCTCTCAGACCTTCAAGGAAGACTTAATTCCAATTCTCTTCAAACTATTCCACAAAATAGAAATAGAAGGAACACTACCCAATTCATTCTATGAAGCCACAATTACGCTCATATCTAAACCACACAAAGACCCAACAAAGAAGGAGAACTTCAGACCAATCTCCCTTATGAACATTGATGCAAAAATACTCAATAAAATTCTAGCGAACCGAATCCAAGAACACATCAAAACAATTATCCAACATGATCAAGTAGGCTTTATCCCAGGAATGCAGGATTGGTTCAATATACAGAAATCCATCAATGAAATCCACTATATAAACAAACTCAAAGAAAAACACACATGATCATCTCACTAGATGCTGAAAAAGCTTTGAACAAAATTCAACACCCCTTCATGATAAAAGTCTTGGAAAGATCAGGAATTCAAGGTCCATACCTAAACATAGTAAAAGCAATATACACCAAACCAGTAGCTAACATCAAACTAAATGGAGAGAAACTTGAAGCAATCCCACTAAAATCAGGGACTAGGTAAGGCTGCCCACTCTCTCCCTACCTATTCAATATAGTACTCGAAGTCCTAGCCAGAGCAATCAGGCAACACAAGAAGGTCAAAGGGATACAAATTTGAAAGGAAGAAGTCAAAATCTCACTATTTGCAGATGATATGATAGTATACTTAAGTGACCCCAAAACTTCCATCAGAGAAATCCTAAACCTGATAAACAACTTTGGCAAAGTGGCTGGATATAAAATTAACTCAAGCAAATCAGTAGCCTTCCTCTACTCAAAAGATAAACTGGCTGAGAAAGAAATTATGGAAATGACACCCTTCACAATAGTCACAGATAATATAAAATACCTTGGTGTGAATCTAACCAAGCAAGTAAAAAACCAGTATGACAAGAACGTCAAGCCCCTGAAGAAAGAAATCAAAACAGATCTCAGAAGATGGAAAGATCTCCCATGTTCATGGATTGGAAGGAATAATATAGTAAAAATGGCTATTTTGCCAAAAGCAATCTACAGATTTAATGCAATCCCCATCAAAATTCGCACTAAATTCTTCACAGAGATAGAAAGAGCATTCTTAAAATTCATTTGGAATAACAAAATACCCAGGATAGTGAAAACTACTCTCAGCAATAAAAGAAGTTCTGGAGGAATCACCATCCCTGACTTCAAGCTGTATTACAAAGCAATAGTCATAAAAACTGCATGGTATTGGAACAGAGACAGGGAGGAGGATCAATGGAATAGAATAGAAGACCCAGAAATGAACTCCAAAATCTATGGTCATCTGATCTTTGACAAAGGAGCTAAACCATCCAGTGGAAAAAAGACAGCATTTTCAACAAATGGTGCTGGTCCAACTGGAGGTCAGCATGTAGAGGAATGCAAATTGATCCATATTATCTCCTTGTACAAAACTCAATTCCAAGTGGATCAAGGACCTCCACATAAAACCAGCTACACTGAAACTAATAGAAGAGAAACTGTGGAAAAGCCTCGAACACATGGGCACAGGAGAAAGTTCCTGAACAGAACACCAATGGCTTGTGCTCTAAGACCAAGAATTGACAAATGGGACCTCATAAAACTGCAAAGCTTCTGTAAAGCAAAGGACACAGTCAATAGGACAAACCGGCAACCAACAGATTGGGAAAAGATCTTCACCAACTCTACATCTGATAAAGGGCTAATATCCAAGGTATACAAAGAACTGAAGAAATTAGACTCTAGACAATCAAAGAACCCTATTAAAAAATCGAGCACAGAGCTGAACAAAGAATTCTCAACTGAGGAAGCTCGAATGGTTGAGAAGCACCTAAAGAAGTGTTCAGCATCCTTAGTCATCAGGGAAATGCAAATGAAAACAACACTGAGATTCCACCTCCCACCAGTCAGAATGGCTAAGATCAAAAACACAGGTGACAGCACATGTTGGCGAGGATGTGGAGAAAGAGGAACACTCCTCCACTGTTGGTGGGATTGTAAACTGGTACAACCACTATGGAAAGCAGTCTGGCGGTATCTCAGAAAATTGAACATAGTGTTACCTGAGGACCCAGCTATACCACTCCTGAGCATATACCCAAAAGATGTTTCAACATGCAACAGAGACACATGCTCCACTATGTTCATAGCAGCATTATTTATAATAGCCAGAAGTTGTAAAGAACCCAGATGTCCTTCAAAACAAGAATGGATGCAGAGAATGTGGTACATTTATACAATGGAATACTACTCAGCTATTAAAAACAATGAGTTCATGAAATTCTTAGGCAAATGGATAAAGCTGGAAAATATCATCCTGAGTGAGGTGACCCAATCTCAAAAGAACATACAAGGTATGCACTCACTGATAAGTGGATATTAGCTGAAAAGCTCACAATACCTAAGACACAACGCATAGACCACATGAAACTCAAGAAGAAGAAGGAAGACCAAAGTATGGGTGCTCTGGTCCTTTCTAGAAGCAGTATCAAAAGTTTCAACCAGAGCTCCCAAAGTCTAAACCTCCAGCCTGAGAGCACCAAGGAGGGACTCATGTCTCCACCTATATAGGTAATTGAGGGTGGCCTTGTCAGACATCAGTGGAAGTAGAGGGCCATGGTCCCCGAAAGTTTGGATTCCCTAGTGTTGGGGAATTCGAGAGCAGGGAGATGGGACTGGGAGGTTGTTTGGAGCACACCCTCATAAAAAAAGGATGAGGGGGTATGGGATAAGGGATTTTGGGGGAGAATGGGAGAGGAGATAACATTGAAAGGTAATATGTAGAATACCCATTAAAAAAGACAGATGAAGTGTCTGAAAAAAAAAAAGAAAGAGAGCTTACTTAATTCATATTATTTTCAAAAGTCTCTAGGAGATGCTAACTGGCTAAGATCTTATTTTAAGCTCTCCACAAAAGAATTTAAGTCTCTGTTTAATATTCTCAAGAGAGATGTAAATCCTAATTTCTCTCAACAATTAATTGACAAAAGAGAAGTAATCTCACAAAAAGTAGAAGAAGCTATTATTAATCGATATATTATATGGTCTGATTAGTTGTCAGCTGTTCTATAACAGTCCTTTAATAAAAGAGATTATTAATATAGATTTATATTTCTTTAAATAATGTCTGCATGACTCTCTTAGTGTGGAAGGAGCAAATGTTGGTGCTTCTGCCCTGATTCTACAAGTACTCTGAAAATTTGGCTTTAAAAACAAAAGAGGGGGAACAGTACCCCCCGCCCAGAAAGAGTCCCCCTGAAATACTCTCCAACATGCCTTGTTCACTTTTAACTCTTTAAAACTGAAACCTCATGGCAAATCTGCTGCTGACTGCCTCTGGCATCACTGAGGCCAATAAAAACTATGCCACAGACATGGGGAAAGACCCTCTTACCCTTAAAGGGAATGGCCCAGACTCTGTTCCCTTATGGGGCCGAGGATTGATATGCCTGTTTGATACCACAGAAACCACAGCTAATCAGCTACCAAAAAGATTAATGAAATAAATAGATACCCCCACACACACAAAGCCAGGCCCAAGCAAAAATAAAATGAATAACAATTTACATCCAGGAAAGAGAAATCTCCCTGAGATTTCCCTTCTTTTTCCTTTCCAGGTAAAAATGAATCACCTGTGATGGTGATGTCTGCTGTTAGAAGTTCTAATCCAGATGCTGGCCTCTGAATTTATACTACTCAGAACTTCAAAGGACCATTGAAAAGAACATCAAACAGCTAGAGACTGACATCACTAATCTGAAGAAATCCCTCGTTTTGCTGTCTGAAGAGACCTCCAAAAATCACAAAGATCCTTATTGGACTTGATTTACTCTATTATAATAGAAAAGGATGTGTACAGCTCTTGACTGTGTACAGCCCTTAAAGAAGAATATTGCCTTTACATAGACAAGACAGGGATGGTTAAAGATAGCATGAAAAAGTCAGAGAAGGCCCTGAAAAAAGTCAGAGAGAGAAAAAGAAAGATGAATGCTGGTAAAAGAACTGGTTTTCAGCCTCTCCAGGGTTGTCAACCCTACCTCCTCTTATCTTGGGACCATTATTTGGGTTCTTTTTGCTTATTTCTTCTGGTCCCTGGGCCTCAAATAGGTTGACTAGCTCTGTGAAACAACAGATAAAATAATTTGGTAGCAAAACCTATTCAGATACATTATCATAAGTTAGCTAGACCATGAGACACAAGATGAGGTTGTTACTCTATCCAGGGTGTTCCCAAAACCTATCTCCACCCAACCTACAGAGGAGACTTCCACCCCTAGACAAAGCAGAGAAGGGTCACCAGAGAAACCCCTCTGACTGGCGATCTGAATTCTTGCTTAGTCTGTGAGCCTAAACACTGCAAGGGAGTATAAATAAAAGCTAAAAATATCTCTCTGGGTTCCCTGAGGGACAAGCCTGACTGCATAGGGGTTGATGTCAAAAGTATCCACTCTCCAGAAAAAAACATCAGGACGAGTATGGCCCTCATGCCTCACTGGACAATGATGGGGACCGGAGCCACTACAAGGTCCCCTTCAATTACTGGAGGTCAGGCCTCTATCTCTACCTTTGCAAGATTAGAATTGTCACACCCCTTCTATACTTAGAGAAGTGAGGAGATGTCAGGGGCATCCCTGCTTATACACTGAAGGTCTAAAATCAGCCATAGACCTAAAATCAGCAATAGCCCTGTCATACATGTATACTAACACCAAGTCTTGGGTCTCTGTGGATAAACACTGAAACAGATGGCAATAAGCTATCGCAAACAGGCAGCTTTTGTGACAATTTACCAGCCTGAGTAGTCATAGACCTTGTAAATAGGTAGCCTTGGCAGATAATACCAACTTAGATAAGGACAAGTGAATCATAGGCAGAGCCATAGCGACCTGTCTCCTGAACCCTTACCCAGCCTATACCCTGTTCTGAAAGATATCTGTATTCCCCCTGAACACCCACACTCCAGTGTCATCCCCTTCCCCACATCCTGCCTTTCTGTGTTTATAACCCCTGTGTGAATGAGTATAAATTACAATTTGAAAAAAATTAATAAATTATATTAAAATAATAAAATAAAACAATTTTGAGATCTCAAAAAAGAAACAAGTTTGTTGTCTTAATAATAATTGCTACCATTTTCACAACTCTTCTGAATAAGATAAATTATGAGTAATTTACAGATATAAACTGACTCACAGAAATAATTCACTTTCATAAGGACACATAATCTAATAACTAAATAAGTCATGGTTTCAATTGAATTATTCTTTCTGTTTATTTTTGTTTTCTGTGTGAGTTTGAGTCAGAATTTCACACAGCCTAGCCTGGCCTTGAATTTGGTATGTAGCTTTGATTTGACTCTAAACCTCATCTTTCGAACTCAGTCTTAGATAAGCCTGGATTTTAGGTATACATTTCCATATCTGGCCAAATAAACAGAAATAGTTGGAATTGTAATCTCATTCTCTTAACCACTATGCTATAATACTTGCTGTAATTGAAATATTTTGAGCTTATAAATGCTTTTCATGACACAAAGCAAAAATTTAGAATGTCATGTTTGAAGATAGAAAGAAAATCACAATCTCAATCAGGTAAATACATCTGCCTATCCACACCTTTGTATGTTTGGAAAGATCATAGTCCATTTGCATAAATCATCATTCCTTAATTTCATTAGTTTACCTATCCAGCAGATATGTATTGCTACAGATTTTAGAGGACAGGAAGAAGCACAGCAATATTTACTTTAGTGAACTTATAACTTAGTTTCATGTACCTAGCAATAGGAACATATGCAAAGGTAGTAAAATCTATCATAGTAAAAAATGGCTTAGATGGGTGAGAAAGACTATAAATGGTGATCAAATATAAGACAAAATGAATCTAATGAATGAGTTGAGCAATATTTCCATGCAAATATTTTATAAAATGAAATCATAATTCCATAACTCCCATCACTGTAAGTTGAATATAATTTTTATATATCAATTAATGCTTTATGTTCCTAAAACTAACCATATTATATTTTACTCTATTGTTATACACATTTATGAATCACATGGTGATCTTTAGATGTATATATTAGGTCAAATTATTTAGCACATCATTATTTCAAGTACTTATTTTTGTTTTGAAAACATTTAAAATTACTCTTAGAGATCAATCCAAATTTCTATACTGAATAAATGAATAAAGAAAATATGGAATATATAAGTAACAAAGTATGATTTAGCCTAAATAGAAAATATTGCCATTTGGCACAACACAAATTACCATGAGAAAAAATGTTAGCTAAAATACACAGGAATGAAATATAAAACACAATGTTGTTTTGAGCTTAAGTTCTATTTTTATTTGTATATGTAATCTGACTTTGACTTGAAGAGATGAAAATATTGCACATAATTTCATGAAAAACTATCTACCTATTTCTGGGTTGTATTAGTAAGAACTTGACAAAAAATTTTAATCAGCACTACAATTATAATTACAGACAATTAAAGCCAAAGGTAATTCAAATTTTAAGATATGGCAGAAAAAATTACGTTTATATATGTTTTATAAGAGTAAGCATGTGTGTGTGTGTGTGTGTTCTAAAAAGAGAGAAGGCCCAAAATTATCAAATATATTTATAAATTTCTTTATTGACTGACTTTCAAGAAGTTCATATTTGTCAGCATTTTAGTCAAAAACTGTATTAAGTTAGTAAGTCACTAAAACATAAGCAATGGAGTATAAACACCTATGTGATTGGATATAAGATCATCTCAGCAGGAGGGAAATCATATCTGGTACTACAAACTTAGCTAACTACCCATGGCTGTTGAGTTCATAGACCCTAAAGGAGAGTCTACTACTGTGAGGGGCGCGCGTGTAGTGGTCTCGCCGGCAAAAACATACACACACGCACACACACACACACACCAGAATCCTTCCGTAGAAACACGTTTATTTCCCTAAACCAAAATGGTGGCAGAAGACGACCCCCAGCCCTGGGAAAAGCCCTTATATACCCTAGAGCGGCGTAATCACCTCTGATTGGCTGTATACTCGTTGCGCGCCAAACGCCGTGGGATGGGCTTAGCTTTGGCGGGCTTTACCATGGCACATGCGCACTTTATTTGTTTACTAGGAAGAATTATGGCTGACAGCGCCACCTAGCGATGGCGGACTTTGCCAGCACCTGCCGCGGCTCCCAACATACTACCACCACTTCCCTAAAACCGTAAAATTCCCACCTGTATTCTAAATACCTCCCCTAGTATCCACAAATAATCATAGCTCTCACCTATCAAAAAAGAAGATTCTCTTTTTTGCAATATATGGAGCCCAGCCCAGAGATCCACAACTTGGCTAGATTCAGGGAACATCTTACTGTGGAGTATCCATCAGAACACTCTCTACATATAGGTTTAGGGAATATTGAAGAAGAGGCAGAAAGACTGTGAGAGCCAAAAAGTCAAAACATATATTACTAAATAGTGTCTTCTAGATTATAAGAGCCTGAGGACGATGACATTTCCTATGAAATAGTGTCTTCTATAAATGATATGACCCTGTCCCTAAATAAAGATTGACAAGCAATTAACAGCTGCTAAAACTGAGAGAATCAGTTAAATGACTCTAAAATTTTAGATGCATTAGAAATTTATTCAGTAAATCATAAAGTAGATGTTACAAATAAACTGTCTCATCAATAGTAGAACTAAGTATTTAAATGAAGAAAAATATTGAATGTATCCTCACAATAAAGAAGTTAAACAACTCAGTGATATAGTCACTTGAGTATATAAAAGTTCATATTTTCTATTTAGGCTCTATATATTTCTTTAAAAGACAGAACATCATAATAATTGTGATATCTTATAAAGATTACTGAAAATAGTTTTACCAATGTATTTTAATATTTGTATAATATTTTCTATAACTTCACCAGTTGCCCCAAGTACTGTTCTTAAAGCTATTTCTATATTCAACTCTAGGAGACAAGAAATTAAGCATACATTAATGTGTACCTTAATTTTAGCACTTCTGTTACTTAAAGCTGTCTCCTAGATTCTAATTATTATAAATATTTTATTCAGAAGTATGGATGACAAATACATGTCAACTATCTTTTTCTTTCCATTCCTGTGTTAGATATTAACTTAATCATAACACCATTTCTCAAGATTCAACCATAGAACACTTCTGAAAGTCGGAATTTAAAGAAAGTTTTATTTTACTCCATGTATTTGTAAGCATTTTCTTTAACTATTGTACCAATTAAATGTATTATCTCTACATCTAGCAGAAAACAGACCTAGTTCCTTAGTAATTCCCCAAGTGTTATTTTTACTTTCTTCTGCTCAACAGATTTCAATGGCTGTGTTCTACTTCCTACTAACTTTATTTGCAATATTTGATCTTAGTCTTTCATAATCTAGTTCCACTTACAATTACTTCTACACAGAAATTATATCCCAAATAAGCCAAACTCTTCATAGTCTCAAAGATTACTAAATTTTCCCATGTCTATGACTTTATTACTTCTTTCAACATTCCAGAAAACTTCTCTATCTTCTCACTAGTAGGTTAAGATCCTACTACTTTTATAAATAAACTCCTTCCTCTGTATTTTCCTAATGCTATTCACTTACTATATATGGCTGATGTACTTATTTACTAACGTGTCTTCTTTTACTGCTAATCAAAAAGGTGCTAAAATTAAGGTATTCATTAATGTATGCTTAATTTCTTGTCTCCTAGAGTTGAATATAGAACACAATAAGCATTCCTATAGGTGAAAATTGAGTATATATATATATATATATATATGTGTGTGTGTGTGTGTGTGTGTGTGTGTGTGTGTATAATGTGTGTGTGTGTGATTACTGGTATTATTATAATGAGTCAACTTGCTGGTACTGTTTTCAATGTTATACCTTACAGTTACAACTTAATGCAGTTGTTCTCAAACTTTAACTTATATCAGAATTCCTCAGAGACTGGGTGTTCTGACATATACTATAACTCAGCATCTGAGGCAGTAAGATAATGAATTCATGACAGGCCTGTTCTTCATAGTAATCTACAGACTATTCTAGGAAATAAAATAAGAACTGTCTCAAAAATAACTAGCTAAAGTATCTGAAATGAAAGAATATTCTTTTACCACTACTTTAAATGTATTTTCCTTTGTTAATATGTTAATCTACATAAACTGACTTAGCAATGACCATGTTGTTTTAAGTACTGTAAGACATGGTAGAAAAAACAAAGGATAATCATTATGAAACAGAGAACTATCTCAAGAAAGCTAGCATATACACTAATGACCAAGCATTATAAATATGAAATCAACATATGCCACATCCCAGATCAAACTTTCAAAATTTGTGCATGATTTAGACATATTTACCTAATGAAGGTCAGAAGATAAGAACTCTTTCATATCTGTCAATTTTTTGCAATGAAGTATCTTAAGCCAGTATGAGAATCACTAGACACTAACTACAGTAGTAGTGACTGCTTACCTTATGATAGTGAATTACAATAATTCTTTCAGGATGTCATTACAAGTATGGAGGTAGAACTTTATGTATTAATTCAGGTGAGTTTCATTGGTCTTAAGCTGGCAATATGAAATTGCCACTACGTATATTATTTTTGCTATGAGCCATTTCAACCAACAATTTCTGACAATTCAACTGTCAGTATGGAATCTAGGGATTCATCAAGAAAATTACTGAGTATATTTTCCTGAATTTGAATAGGGAGAATTGAGGTGACTATCAAGATGACTATCAGTGAATTCTCAATACAGTGGCCAGGCTACAGAGTAACACAGGCTACAGAGCTATTATCTGAGTTTCAATGTTATAAATTATCATTTACCCTCAATTTATGTTCAGCCATGTATATAAACTCATAAAAGAGAAAATGTTGTATGACTTTGAATAACTGAAATTAATTCAATTGTTTAATTGTTTATGTGTACTTTTAAATCATAAACCTCTGGCTACTTTCAAAAGAAAATAGAAAAAAATCATTTCTTTTTCTAAGTATTATAAAAGTGACAAAGCAAAAGTTTTTAACTTCTGCCTAATTTATAAGCAGATTTAATTTATTCTTGGCTCTAATATATTTGCATGGGTAATATTCTAATCATACTTTACCCTGAAGCTTCTATCATTAACCAAGTATTTTTTTTATTTTGTTTCAATTATTTTTGCATTTCCCTTAATTTCTTAGTGAAGACTAAAACAGAAAGAAAACTAAGCTTCCTTCATTATTCTAAACACTCAGCAATCTAAAAGCTTAATAGATGTGTATATTTACTCTTTTATGTTTAGAACTCATGAGCTTAAGTGAGAGACAAAAGAGTGGTTAGAATATAGCTATACTCAGTTTGCAGAGAGATGAGAACTGTATTCTTTCTGAAGAAAGTATGCCATTTTTCTTTATCTAAGAGCATATTTAATTCTCCATAAAATACTCCCAAGGGACCTAAAAATGCTAAGAGAAAGAGCTATATATACATAATTTATTTTTCAAACAGGGATGCATGATAGACTGGCAGTAATTTGCAGAGAAAGCTTTTTCCTCAATATTTTAGTATTATTCACCTACAATTCTACAATGACCAACCACTTATTTTATATATATGTTTAAGCCATTATAAACTAGTTTCATTTTCTTCCTTGTATGTTTTACCTACTAAGATCATACGCACTGCTTAAAAAATTGGGATTTGCACACACACATATATAATCAGATTATAGACAATTACTATTTAACAAATTTTTGTTGATTGTTAGGGATCATGAACTCAAGGCAAGCCTGAGCTACACCTTGGGATTGAGGATGGCTAGGAGAGAAAAATGATGACTGTATGTAAAAATGTATATCTATTTTCAGCTCTCTAGAATCCATGTAAAAGCAGAATGTCATAGCATGCATATGTGATTCAAGTACTTCTACTGAAATATAGGAAGAGAGAGAAGAATCACAAAAAGTGCCAGTGCCAACTATACACAAAGTAAAGAGACCTTGCCTAAAATAAAATGTAAGGAAAGGACTGGCACATGAAATTTTCCAGATACTCATACTTGTAGCATGGTATGCGTGTGCTCTCATCCTCGCAAACACAAACTTTAAAATAGTAAGCAATAAAATAATAAATAATAAAGTAAAATATAATTACTGCAGTTTTTAAAAATGGACAATGACGTAGATAATTTTCCACATAAGTTGCAGGCAATGGAGCAGCCTGCTATCCCAGAGAGAACTCCACTCCCCTGTCACCTCTCCTCTCACCTCCATCATACTTGAGATTCCTGAACCATACAGGTTAGCTTAGCTTGTATTCCCCCACCAATATTCCCTGATGGCTGAGTACACTGTGCCAAACCAACCTGCCCTTAGCAGCTTGCCATCCCAGAGGAAACCTACATTCTCACACCACCTCTCTTCCACCTCCATCAGACTTCTGAACCACACAGGTAAACTTCCCTATTCCCATCAGAGACTATCTTCCCTGGTCTCTGAGACCTTTGAGTCAACCCAAGATGCTCTGAGAAGTCTGCTAGCCTAGGGATACTTCCATTATCCTGCCACTTCTCTCTACCTACCTTTATTAGACTTGAGTTCCTGAACCATACAAGCCTGCAGGACTGGAATACAGTCCAAGGATACCCAACAGAGGCCTGCCACACAAGGAACATTGACATATACCTTATCTCAATGCCTACTACAACAAGAACATCCAGGGACCAAAACCATTCAGATGGGTAAGGGCCCTGGAAAGAATACAATCAACAAAAGTCAGGACAATTTAACACTTCTGAAGCACAGCTTCCCCACTTCTGCAAGCAGATATTCTAACACAACCGAAACACAAGACCTTAAATTCAATGTTATAAGGATGATAGAGTCCTTTAAAAAAGAAATGAATAAATCCCTTAAAGAAATACAGGAAAATAAAATCACACAGATAGATGTCTTTAGGCCCATACCTAAACATAGTAAAAGCAATATACAGCAAACAAGTAGTCAACATCAAACTAAATGGAGAGAAACTTGAAGCAATCCCACTAAAATCAGTGACTAGGCAAAGCTGCCCACTCTCTCCCTACCTATTCAATATAGTACTCCAAGTCCTAGCCAGAGCAACTAGGCAACAAAGGAGGTCATAGGAATACAAATTAAAAAGGAAGAGGCCAAAATTTCACTATTTTCAGATTATATACTAGTATACTTTAGTGTCCCCAAAAGTTCCACCAGAGAACTCCTAAACATGATAAACAACTTCAGCAAAGTGGCTGGATATAAAATTAACTCAAATGTATCAGTAACCTTCTTCTACTCAAAGGATAAACAGGCTGAAAAAGAAATTAGGGAAATGATACACTTAACAATAGTTACAAATAATATAAAATATCTTGGTGTAACACTAACCAAGTAAGCGAAATATCTGTATGACAAGAACTTGAAGCCTCTGAAAAAAGAAATCAAAGAAGATCTCAGAAGATGAAATGGTCTCCCATGCTCATGGATTGGCAGGATTAATATAGTAATAATGGCCATCTTGCAGAAAGCAATCTACAGATTCAATGCAATCACGATTAAAATTCCAACTCAATTCATCATATAGATAGAAAGAGAAATTTGCAAATTCATTTGGAATAACAAAAAATCCAGGATAGCAAAAACTATTCTCAACAATAAAAGAACTTCTGGGGAAATCACCATCCTAAATCTCAAGCTGTACAACAGAGCAGTAATGATAAAAAAAAAAAAAAAACCTGCATGGGATTGGTACAGAGACAGGCAGGAAGATTAATGGAATAGAATTGAAGACTCAGAAATAAACCCAAACACCTATGGTCACTTGATCTTTGACAAAGGAGCTAAAATTATCCAGTGGAAAAAGGACAGCATACTCAACAAATGGTGCTGGTTCAACTGGAGGTGATCATGTAGAAGAATGCAAATCGATCCATTATTATCTCCTTGTACAAAGCTCAAGTCCAAGTGGATAAAGGACCTTCACATAAAACCAGATACACTGAAACTAATAGAAGAGAAGGTAGGGAAAAACCTTGAATACATGGGCACAGGGAAAAAGTTCCTGAAAAGAACACCAATGGTTTATGCTCTAAGATCAAGAATTGACAAATGGGACCTCATAAAATTGCAAAGTTTCTGTAAGGCAAAGGACACTGTCAATAGGACAAAATGGCAACCAACAGATTGGGAAAAGATCTTTACCAATCCTACATCTGATAGAGGGCTAATATCCAATATATTCAAAGAACTCAAGAAATTAGACTCCAGACAACCAAATAACCCTATTTAAAAGTGGGATACAGAGATAACAAAGAATTCTCAAATAAGAAATATCAAATGACCAAGAAGCACCTAAAGAAATGTTCAACATCCTTAGTCATCAGGGAAATACAAAAGAAAATGACCCTGAGATTCCACCTCACACCAGTCAAAACGGCTAAGATAAAAAACTCAGGTGATAGCAGCTACTGGTGAGGATGTAGAGAAAGAAGAACACTCCTCCATTGTTGTTGAGATTGCAAGCTGGTGAAACTACTCTGGAAATCAATCTGGTGGTTCCTCAGAAAACTGGACATAGCATTACCTGGGGACCCAGCTATACCACTCCTCGGCATATACTCAGAAAATGCTCCAAAATATAACAAGCACACATTCTCCACTATGTTCATAGCAGCCTCATTTATAATAGCCAGAAGCTGGAAACAACTCAGATGTCCTTCAACAGAGGAATGGATACAGAGAATGTGGTACATTTACACAATGGAGTACTACTCAGCTCTTAAAAACATTGAATTCGAGAAATTCTTATGCAAACAGATTGAATTAGAAAATATCATCCTGAGTGAGGTAACCCAATCACAAAAGAACACACATGGTATGCACTCACTGATAAGTGGATATTAGCCCAAAATCTCACAATACCCAAGATACAACTCAAAGACCACATGAAGCTCATGAAGAAGGAAGAGTAAATTCTGGGTGCTTCAATCCTTCTTAGAATGAATAACAATAACATTGGAGTAAATATGGAGACAAATTGAGGGACAGAAACTGAAGGAGGGGAAGTTTGAAGACGTTCCACCTGGGTATCCATCAATGTGCAGTCACCAAAAGTAGATGCTTATGTGGATGCCAGGAAGTGCATGCTGACAGGAGCCTGATATAGCTGTCTCCTTAGAGGTCTGCCAGAGCCTGACATATTCAGAGGCGGATGCTCACAGCCAACCATTGAACTGATCAAGAGGTTCCCAATAGAGGAGTTAGAGAGAAGGAGCTGAAGGAGCTGAAAGGGTTTGCGGTCCATGAGGAGAGCAACCAGAGCTCCCAGGGTCTAAACCACCAGCCTGGGAGCATACAGGGAAGGACCCATGGCTCCAGCTATATATGTGCCTTATTGGACATAGGTGGGAGAGGAAGCCCTTGGTCCTGTGAAGGCTGGATGCTCCAGTGTGGGAGAATTCGAGGGCGGGGAGGTGGGAGTTGGTGGGTGGGTGGAGGCTTATCCTCATAGAAGCAAGAGGAGAGAGGATGGGATAGGGGGATTCTGGGGGTGGAATAGGGAAAGGGGATAACATGTGAATTGTAAATAAAATATCCAATAAAAAATTAATTTGTAAAAAAAAAGTAAGTATCAAAAAAACAAGTGGCCAGGGGGTGGTGGCACATGCCTTTAATCCCAGCACTTGGGAGGCAGAGGCAGGCAGATTTCTGAGTTTGAGACCAGCCTGGTCTACCGAGTGAGTTCCAGGACAGCCAGGGCTACACAGAGAAACCCTGTCTCGAAAAACCAAAAAAAAAAAAAACAAGTAAAGCAATGAAAATGGTGTACAGTCTCTAGATACATCTTTGTTTTTAAATATTTTTATTACATCAAGTATGTTAAATCATAACAAAGAGTACTATCTACAGTATTTTCCACTTGCTGTGAACACCTTTAACAATTCTGACAAATACAAATACCAAAGTTTTCAATATTAGACAAGAAATAAAATAGCACTAGGACTCTTCATAGACAAAAGAGAGACAAATTAGATGAATCCTATAATCAAATGAGCTTTCTGACTAGAGGCATACTCCAATCCACATCAAAGAAAAAGAGAGAGACTTTCAAAGGAGCCTGACATTCTTATTGACATGAAGACATAGAACAGGTACTAAAGAAGGAAAGATAGTGAAAATCTGTGGAGAAAACATGGAAAAAAACACTATACATGAAAATATTCATAAATATCTACAGAAGAGACACTGTCTTTGGCTGAATACAATTTTGCAAAATTGTATGATGAAATACTATTACTGTAGGAAAAATAATTTGCAATGAAGAGTTAATTAATTACTAGAAAACTTGAAGCCAAAAGCTTTCCAAAACTGACAGTGATGAAAACAACTTGACATTCTACTATTCATAATGAAGAGCTACCATAAAATGTGTGGCAATGAGTATAGACAACAGAAGTTTTGTTTTATTTGTAGTGATAATTATCCAGTTTAAAGGCTACTGTAGAACAATTTAAAATTTCAAACAAATCCTGAAATAATCAAAATGATTTGCAATTAATGTAGCTTCAGGAAAAAAAACTACCATTTAGAAATAAAGCAAAACCCAGCACTAAACAAGATAAAAATTTATAAAATATTTTATATAGGTAAATATGAAAAAAGTATATATTTACAGCCAGAAGAAAAATTCAAGAGAGTTAAATATGGTACATCTATACAACATAATATATTTTCAGAACAGTGAGAAACTACTTAAACATATAGCTGATTAATTTTTAAAATGTTAAATAAAATAAACAATAAACAAAACAGCATATATTCATATTATATTTCAGAGATCACAAAACTAACATAAAAAAGGGAAAAGGCAGATCAGTGATTATCTGGAGCCACATATGTGGACACAGGATACAAAATATCATAGGCGTATTTTAAGGGTATTTCTTCATTTTGGTATTACTCGTGGTACACAGGCAGCTTTTGTGGAAATCTACAAGTCTAAGTAGTCATAGCCCTTGTAAATAGGTAGCCTGGGCAGACAATACCAACTTAGATAAGGTCAAGCGAGTCATAAGCAGAGCCATAGTGACTTGTCCCCTGAACCTTTACCCAGCCGATACCAGTTCTGAAGATATCTGTATTCCCCCTGAACACCCACACTCCAGTGTCATTCCCTTCCCAACATTCTGCCTTTCTGTGTTTATAACCCCTGTGTGAATGAATTATGATTTGAGAAAAAATAAATTACAAAAAAAAGTGATGAAGGAAGTGTAAGCCAAATAAACAACTTCCTCCCCCCCCAAAAAATAACATGCATGTATATTAAAAATCATTGAACTGTACATGCAAATGGGTGAGTTTTAATTTATCTACTATGTTGTTAAAACATACATGATTAACTGAAAATAACTTTGTGGCTAAGGAAATAAAATATTTACTAAAGAAAAAGTTGAAGAGGTTATTAGTCTCTTCTTGTTTAGGACATGTTGTTTATGTGTATGTATGACATGATATTTATATCATATTAGCATTCATCAGTAGAAAGCCACAATCCTAGCTTCATCATAGCAAATGAAATATATACAAATAGAATAAGAAAAGTAATTCTGAATATAATGAATTACCACTTGAATTAATCATGATGAATTTAGTATACTGTCTCAATATGGCTTACTTATAATTTTTCAAGTTCTCTACATCGAATACCTTCTTTATTGACTCAGTTGCCTAAATGCAAAATTGCTTCACAGAATAAATGAAGTAAATAAATAAGTAAAATACTTATCAATGTACAACTCTATGAACAAATGAAATTAGGCTGGAATAAGCCATTGCCAACAAGCCAATTTAATAATTCATCTAGATATGATGACATCTCTTTCAAAGTAACATTTACTTGACACATCATCAATGTGTTTTATGATGATATTGTTAAAATATTTTATCAGTCATCATAAATCTCTCTATTGCTGTCACAATATAAATTGTAATACATCATTTAATGTAACAGCTTTTTATTTTGGAATTTCTTCCTATGGAACTTTATATTGTAACTGGAACATAATCTAACTTCAGTGCTTTAATAAAAATAGAAACTTTATAAAATGCCAAATTTGTATCATTCTAAATGCAATGTCCTTAAAATAAAAATATTTTGCTTTGTAATGAAAATTGAAGGCAAACTGTCTTTTCTAACTTTTTCTTCAATTATATACATATAGTAAGGACTATAACTAAAAGCGTGATCTAATTGTAAAGGGAAGATGTATATTACAATGTCTCACTTATAAAAGTACTTAAGTAGAACAAGACAAACTAGAATCACCAAACCAAATTTAAGCATGCAAGTAGTAGCAGAAAGGAGGGAGAAAGACAACGGATTAATTGATTTCAAGTGGGATAAAAATATTCAACAACTTTATGTACTTAGAAAGAAAAGATATATAAGTACAATTTTTGTACGTTTTAAAATCAAGTATTTAGACAGTTCTTTACAAGATTGTCAGATAGGGAAGAAAAAAATCCTTCTCAAATTGAGATAGACTTATGTACCTCCAAAGGGTTGTTTGGGAAGTTAAAAACAATGAATGTCATATACACAGACACATATTCATTTCTCTAGAATGTTTTTTTTTGTTCCTTTAAAACACAAAAGAATTTAAAACTCACAGATCATATGAAACCCAAGAAGAAAGAAGACCACACCAAAATATGGATGCTACTACAATCCTACTCAGAAGGGGGCAAAAAATAATCTCTGGAAGTAGAGGGAGAGAGGAGAGGGAGGGAAAAGGGGCTCCAGTTCAGATACTGAAGGAGATGGAGGAGAAGTACAGTGAGGATTTTTGAAAGGAGGTGTGTAGCAGTACGGGAGGGGGAACTGGGGGTAGCCACTAGAAAGTCCTAGATGCCAGGGACCCAAGAGGTTCCCAGGACCCAACAGGGAGGACATTAGCCAAAATACCCAACAATGGGGAGACAGAACCTGTAGAGATCATATCCAGTATTTAAGCACCCCACCAACCCAGGTTGAGGGATGAGGCCCCCCACCCACCTCAAAAATATTAATCCAGAATTCCTCCTGTCAAAGGGAAATGCAGGAAAAAAGAGTGGAACAGAGACTGAAGGAAAGGCCATCCAGAGAATGCCCCACTTAGGGATCCATCCCATCTGGAGACACCAAACCCAGGCACTATTGCTGGAGCCAAGGAGAAGTTGCAAACAGGAGTCTGGTATAGCTGTCCCCTGAGAGGCTCTGCCAGAGCCTGACCAATATAGATGCAAATGCACACAGCCAAACATTGATTTGAGTGAGGGGACCCCAATGGAGGAGTTAGAGGACAGACTGAAGGAGCTGAAGGGGTTTGCAACCCCGTAGGAAGAACAACATTATCAACCAATCAGACCCCCCAAAGCTCCCAGGGACTAAACCACCAACCAAAGAGTACACATGGGGGGACCTATGGCTCCTGCTGGATATGTAGCAAAGGACTGCCTTATCTGGCATCACTCGGAGGGAAGCCCCTTGGTCCTGTGGAAGCTGAATGACCCAGTGCAGGGGAATGCTAGTGTGCTGAGGTAGGAGTGGGTGAGCAGGTAGGAGTGCACCCTCATAGAGGCAGGAGAGATAGGCAAGGGGATAGGGGATTTGTGGAGGGGAAACTGGGAAGAGGGATAACATTTGAAATGTAAATAAATAAAATAACCAATTTTTAAAAAACATGAAAAATTTAAAATATTTAACTTAAATAAAACTATAAGCCATATATATACATATATATGTCACATAATGTTAAATAAATACATACATAGACCTGACAGTGTTAATCACATTGAATACCATTATACTTTGTTGATGAAACACTAATCATTTCTAACTTTATTAAATATCTCTAATAAATGTTTATCTATAGTTAGTACACTATTCTATAGTACCTGAAACTTCTTGCTCATCTAACTGTAATTTAGTAATCACTGATCAACCTTCCCCCAACACTATTGCTCTAGCAACAACAACTTCTATTCTCAGCTTTGATAACATCAACTTTTTCATAGTCCACACATAAGGTTATACGGAACTTGTCTTTCTCTATCTAGATTATTTCAATTAAGACAATGATTCCTTACCACAATAAAATTATTAGAAGACAACATGGGAAATGCGTCAAGGTACTTCAATGAGGAAATTGTTTTTAGGCAAGGCCCCCAAAATGGTAAAAAGCAAAAATTTAAAAATCAAGGAGGTGGGGGGACATGACAAAGTGAAACAATTTCTCCACAGCAAAAGAAATAGTCAATACAATGGTAAGAAAATCGACAGAAAGGAAGAAAATGTTTGGAAAATAAATAACTGATAAGTAACTAGTATGTGTAATATATGAGGAATTCCAATCACTCAGCAGCAAAAAACAATAGTAACCTGATTTTAAAATTGACAGTTAACCCAATTTTCCTCTCTTTCCCCTTCCACTTCTTCCATTTCCCCACTACTATCCCTTCTTCCTATAACCATCTTTTTCTGTATTTAAGGCAGTATCTTGCAGCCCCATGAGGAGAACAATAATACCAACCAACCAGAGCTCCCAGGGTCTAAACCACCAGCCTGGGAGCACTTAGGGAGGGACCCATGGCTTCAGCTGTATATGTAAGAGTGGAGGGCCCTGCTGGGCATAGGTGGAAGAAGAGAACCTTGACCTCATGAAGGCTGTATGCCCCAGGGGGTGGGAATTTGAGGGTGGGAGTGAGGTGGGGAGGTTGGGGTACATCGACAGAGAAGCAGGAGGAGGGGTGAGGGGATAGGGGGCTCCTGGGTGGGTGGGGGATGGGGTAAGGGGATAACATATGAAATGTAAATAAAACATCCAATAAAAAATGGAAAAAAAAGACAGTATCTTGCTATGAAGCCTTGAGAGCCTTAAAAGTCACAATTCCTGTCTCAGTTTACTGAGTACTGGGATTGCACTATGCTCAGCTACAAATATTTAGACAGTTCTCAAAAAAAAAACATTAGAATTACTGTAGCAGGTATATTAAAAATGATGAATCTCATTATTCATAAGGAAAATGAAACTTTATAATTTTACATAACTACACTGAACTTTACTTTGTCTACCAGGCTATTTATAAGAGAAGTATCTGACCTCAATTGAGAAAATACTTCCATCCGACTAGCCTATGGGCAAGTCTATGAGGAATTTTCACGATAAGTTATTGACGTGGGAGGGCCCAGGACACTGTAGGTGGTGCCACACTTTGACAGGTGAACCTGGATTGTAAAATAGAAAGCTAAACAAGCTATGGAGAGCAAGCCAGTAAGTCGTGTTCCACTTCCAAGGCTTCTTTCCTTCAATTCCAGCCTCCAGGTTCCTGACCTGTCTGACTTCCCTCCACAATAGACTATAAACTGTAGGCTGAAATAAATAGTTTTCTCCCTAAATTGTTTTCTGTTGTGGTGTTTTATGTCAACAATAAAACTGAATTAAGAAGAGGGACTGTTAACTGAAGTATTGCCTACATTAGACTGCCCTGTAGGACATTTTCTTGATTGATGTAGAGGGGACGGTGTCACCTGGGCTGGGAGAAAACCAGTAAGCAGCTTCCTCCTAGATTCTGATTCTGCTTCTTCTTGGGCTCTAAAACTTACATCCTTCAATGATCCCCTATGATATGGATGGGGTTTGTAAACCAAATAACCCCTTTCCTCCACAGGAGGAACCTCATCATTCAAATTGCTTTCCATCATGACATAATCATAGTAACAGAATTCAAACTCAGCAACCTAGTCATCAATGTTCTTCTTACATTTCGAAAGGTATGGTATCACTGTCAAAATGACATTATTCAGCAATATCCTTATGTGTAAACTGGGGTGATTGAATTCTCACTGTTACTTTGGGATCTACTAAATCATAGTTAAAGAATGTTTGCCTCAGTCATTTAGGTGGACAAAACAAACAAAAAATACATATTTCCAATCACTGATTTATTATTCTTGCTGTGGTCTCTACCCACAATAGCCAATTTTGCATCTACTATTGTCCACGCTTCTGTATCTCACTCAGAAGTTCAGTAGGCTTATTTTCTATGAGTCTCTAGTCTAGACTGGCCTATACAGTATAAAGAATAGTCTTAAGCTTCTGAACCACTTCTCCTCTACCTCCAAGAGTTAGAATTACATGTATGTGCCAACTGCACTTGGGCTCAAATACAGAACTTCATTAATAACACAAAACACTCCAAAAATTAGTGAGTTCTAAGGCTATAATTTCAGTCCTGTATTTGCACCTCAAACATTGCTCCATAGGGTTAGCTATAGTCATCTATTTTAAATGTTCTTGAAGCTAGTTAGTTAATTCCTTTTAACAGTTACCTAGAAACAGCCATAAAGACTTTTGAAGTTGAAATGTTACTGTATAAAATGACACTATCACCAGAGTTTATAACTCAAGACTAATTCTGTAATGAAAAAGTCTGAAAAAATAAAACTCAGTCTATGCAAAAAACAAAACCAAAAAGAACCAAAAAACAACGAATAAAATCTTACTATCCTTTTACTTCAGTATGATTATTTTCAAAATATCTCTCAAACATTGCTATTTCATCTTATCTCTATCTCTAAAATTATGCAACCACCTTGCTTATAACTTGAAGTCCTTAAATAATTCACTAGAAAAAGTTATTGTATGTTAAAGTCAAATTCACCTTTGATTTAGCTGACTCAATTGCCTTCTTCCTCTTTTGCTTTAGTGAATACTGTCACAATTTTCTTGGATTACATGCAATTTAAGAGTCTTGAGTAATCTGTAACACATCTTCTTGGCCCCTAACTCTTTCATATAGTTGGCCTTTCCTGGTCTGCCTGTTACTTTCCTCAGGGGACTTTTCTTTTAACTAACTTTTCTATACTCTGAATTATGAAGTTAAAGATATTTCTTCCACCAATTTTGAACTCCAGTTCGAAAAGGTGAGTCCAGTCTCAAAATGGAGGGCCATGATCCAAAGAAACAAGAGCAGCTGATGAAGCTCTTTATTGGTGATCTGAGCTTTGAAATCACAGATGATAGCTTAAAAGAACATTTGAGAAATAGGTCACACTTACAAACTGTGTGGTAATAAGAGATCCCCAAACAAAACTTTCCAGAGGCTTTGGTTTTGTGACCTACTCTTGTGTTGAAGAGATGGATGCTGCAATGTGTGCTCAGCCACACAAGGTTGATGGGCATGTGATGGAACCAAATAGAGCTGTTTCTAGAAAAGATTATGTAAAGCCTGGTGCCCATTTAACAGTGAAGAAAATATTTGTTGGTGGTATTAAAGAGGATACCTAAGAATATAATCTGAGAGACTACTTTGAAAAGTATGGCAAGACTGAAACCACAGAAGTTATGGAAGACAAGCAGAGTGGGAAAAAGAGAGGATTTGCTTTTGTAACGTCTGATGATTATGACACAGTTGATAAAATTGTTGTTCAGAAATACCACACTATTAATGGGTATAATTGTGAACTGAAAAAGGCCCTTTCGTAACAAGATATGCAATCTTCTGAATCACAGAGAGGTCATGAAGGTAGATCTGGTAATTTATGGGTTGTGGAGGAAACTTTGGAGGTGGTGGCAGAAACTTTGATTATGGAAGAAACTTTGGTGGAAGAGGAGGCTATGGTGGTAGAAGTGATAGCAGCAGAGGTAGTTATGGAGATGGTGATAGTGGATATAATGGATTTGGAGGTGATGGTGGCAACTATGGTGGTGGGTCTGGATAGAGTAGTAGAGAAGGTTATGAAGGTGGTGGACCAGGATATGGAAACCAAGGTGGTTGATAGGGTGGTGAAGGAGAATTTGATGGGTAACAATGAAGGAGAAAATTTTGGTGGAGGTACCTATGGTGGTGGTGGGAACTATAATGACTTTATAAATTATAGTGGACAGCAGCAATCAAATTATGGACCCATGAAGGGGGCAGTTTTGGTGGAAGAAGCTCAGGCAGTGGCTATGGTGGTGGCTATGGATCTGGTGGTGGAAGTGGTGAATATGGTAGCAGAAGGTTTTTAAATAAAGCAGAAATAGCTACAGTTCTTAACAGGAAAGAGGGTGAGGAGTTGTCAGAAAACTGAAGGTTACTTTGAGACAATCATCCAAATGCATTAGAGGAACTATAAAAATCTGCCACAGAAGGAACGATGATCCATAATCAGAAAAGTTACTGTAGCTTAAACAGGAAACCCTTCTTGTTTAGGACGGTCAGAGCCACAGTTTGCAAAACGTGCAGCTATTGATTAATGCAATGTAGTGTCAATTAGATGTACATTCCTGAGGTCTTTTATCTGTTGCAGCTTTGTCTTGGTCTTTTTCTTTTCATTACATCAGGTATATTGCCCTGTAAATTGTGGTAGTGGTACCAGGAATAAAAAATTAGGAATTGTTAATTTTTCAATATTTGTGTAGTTCAAGTTTTCTACATTTTAGTGTAGAAACTTTAACAAAGTCCAGTTTTGAAGGTGTTTCCTTGTGAGTTAACAAGTAGAGATCATTGTTAATTACCATTTTGCATGAATTTTGCTAAAGTTAACTGTAAAGAAACATCTACTGACTTGCAATTTAAGGGGAATCTATTCTCATTTCCAAAACCATGATGAATAGGTACTGACATGTGGAGAGAGTAGATATTTGTATGCTTGCAATGTGTGTTTTAGATAATTAGGATTGGGTAATAAAAATAGTATATTTGTGAATTTAATAGCATTAAGATTACCTTCAAATGAAAAAGATCTCAAAAAATGATATTTCTTCCAAAATGTGATGTACTGGCTGGTTTTGTGTCAACTTGACACAAGCTAGAATTACTAGAGAAGAAGGAGCCTCGTTTGAAGAAATAATTCCATAAGATCAAACTGTAGGACATTTTCTCAATTAGTGATCAGTTGGAGAGGGTCCAGCCCATTGTGGGTGGTATTATCCCTTGACTGGTGGTCCTAGGTTCTATAAGAAGGTTGAGCAAGCCAAGAGAAACAAACCAGTAAGCAGTAAGCAACAACACTCCTCCACTGCCTCTGTATCAGCTCTTGTCTCCAGGTTCCTGCCCAGTGTGTTCCAGTCCTGACATCCTTTGATGAACAGCAACATGGAATTGTAAGCTGAATGAATCCCTTCCTCTACAACTTAGTTTTATGTAGCAATAGAAGCCCTAACTAAGACATGTGGCATATAGATGTAATGGATCTTTATTTATTCATACATATGAATAAAATTATTATTCTAAGAAAAAATAGTGTGTTTGTTTGAATAAGAATGGCTCCTATAGGGCTTATACATTATAGAAGTTGGTCCTCAGTTGGTTGAACTGTTTGGGAAGTATTAAGATGGGTGGTCTTGTTAGAGGAAGTATGTCACTGAGGACAGGCTTTGAGGTTTCAAAAATTTTACATCACTCCTAGTGTGATTTCTGTTTGTGGATCAGGATGTGAGCTCTCAGCTGCTGCTTCAGTGTCATACCTGCCTGCCTGCTGCCATGCTCCTTCCATGATGGTAATGGACTCCTATGTCTCTAGGGCTGTAGCCTCAAGTAAACCCTTGGTCATGGTTGCATTATCAAAGCAACAGAAGAGTAACTAAGATATAGCTATAACTGGTAATCATTATATTAAACCAAATAAGACAGACCAAGAAAAATGGAATTCACATTTTCTTTCATAGGTAAAACCTAGATTGAATTTGTGCAAGAGTGTGGGTGTAAGAGAGAAATACAAAAGTAAACTGGCAAGAATTTGGGAAGGGAAAATAATGGCGGAAGAGAGAAAGAAGCTTAGTACTGAATAATTGAATCAAACTGGCACTGGGTATTAGGGACATGATGACACCGAATAGGATGATTGACTAGGATAAATGGAATATAAAGAAATCATTTGGAAATAAAGATATCCCCGTATATGCAATATCAATTTGACTACTGGACAGTAAACAACTCCCCTCCAATAAGTTAAAGAACTACTCCATGGGAAGTTTAGTGTAGAAAAGAATGCCTGGTATTCTATGTCAGGATAACATCCTAGTTATGGAGGTAGTAAGCCCATACAGGGAACATACACCTGATGGTTAACTAAACTGACTCAGAAAATTATTTTCTAAATAGCTAATCTTATATCCACAGTTAAAATTAGTTTCCAGCTTTTGCCAGAGAAACTTCTCCTTATAAGAGATAATGGAAAATGTAGAGGCTCATGATTATTAAAGATCCAGAAAATTAGCCAAGATTTTGGCACACACCTAAATATGTCACTGATACCATCCTCTCTAAGATTCAAGAAACACTGAGAAAAGGGGAACTAGAAATATGTAACATCAAAAAATAGGATAAAATCATATTTTCTAAGTCTCTAAACAATAAATGCAATCATTGAATGGTATCAATTTTAATTACTACACTAAGCCCAAAGACCAGACCTATCAACAATTAGTCAATCAAGTGGGTAGGGCTCAAAGTACTTTGCCATTTACCTCTAAATTACTGGCTATTAGTAGAATCTGAGAAAGAAGGAATAACTAGCTTCAGTTGTGTGACCTCTGTTGAGCCTATCACTCTCCAATGGATAGCATCAAATCTATTGTCATACAGATTGCTCTGGTTGGTCTTGGTGAGTTATAAAACACAATGGCTAAAGATGAACAGAGGCAGGAGTTTGGTTTAGAGAGTTGTGAATAGGTGTTAGGGGGATACAGGGGTAATAGGGAAATGGAAGTTATAAGTAGTCAGTATGTATATAGTATGTATGTAAAAATGTTTTAAAAGTTTGTTAAGATGTAATACCAAGTACAGTTACTTATAATGAGATAAATTTCAAAGAAGAAAAGGAGTTTGGTTAAATACATTTCTTTCCAAGAAAGAATTAAAAAGTGACTAGTTACAATCAGTGAACAACCTGAGGATTCTTACAATTAATCTACCAATTTAAAAATACCCTTAAAACATTAACACGGCACATATTGTTGACATCAAAATGGCATTAGCTATGCTAATTATCCTTCTAACATTAAGGAAATAGTTATAATAAGATTTCTTTAAATATCAAGAGGATATCAAGATAATGTTGCCTGCCAAATCATCTGGGGAATGCCCAGCTTACCTGAGTAGCCACCTGTCACCCACACCTCCATTGTCCAGCCACCTTTCCACCCACCTTCTTCAGACTTGCTCAACCAGAATCATACAAGTTAGATTCCCTTCCTGCTCCCATTTCCCCTGCCTGCCTCAGCTACCATAAATCGCCCAGACCTCTATTTTCCTGGCATCTCTCTAACTGCCTCTCCCAACCCCAATCTGCTTCCTATCCTGTCCCCAGGGGCACACCTAACTGCTTGGAGGCTTGAACTTTCCTATGAGTTCTACTGTTCAGCCCAAGAATACCTTTGAGAGGCCTGTGACATGAGGTTTATTGAAGTTAGGCCCACTCCCAATATCTAATGTAACTGGAACATACAAGGACAATCAGATGGCTAAAGCCCAGCACAAGAACACAAACAACAAAAGCCAGGGCAATAGGGCACCATCAGAACCAATTGAAGGACAAGAAAATTACCTCAAATTCAATCTTACGAAGATGATAGATTTAAAGAGGAAATAAATGAATCACTTGAAGAAATACAGGAAAATATAACTAAACAGGTAAAGGAAATAAATAAAACTGTTCAAGACCTGAAAATGAAAATATATGCAAAAAAAAGGAAAACACGAGCTGAGAAAATCCTGGAGATTGAAAACCTAGGGAAGAGAATAGAAACAACAGAAGCAAGTGTCACCAACACAATATAAGAAATGGAAGAGAAACTATCAAGGAGCAAAAGATATTATAGAAGAAATAAATAAATCAGTCAAAGAAAATGTTAAATCTGAAACATTTATAAATCCTGACTCAAAACATCCAGGAAATAAGTAACACCATAAAAAGACCAAACCTAAGAGTAATAGGAATAGAAGAAGGTGAAGAGACCCAGCTCCAGGGACCAAAAATATTTTCAACACAGTCCTAGAAGACAACTTTCCAAAGTTAAAAAGTGCCTATAAACATACAAGAAGCTTATAAAACACCAATTCAACTGGAACAGAAAAGAAAATAATATCCAACAAAATAGACTTTCAAACAAAATTAATTAAAAGAAACAGGAAAAGACACTTTATACTCATGAAAGGAAAAAATCCACCAAGATGTTATCTCAATTCTGAACATCTATGCCAGAAACACAAAGGCATCCACATTTGTAAAGCAAATATTGCAAAAGCTTAAACCACATTTCAAACCCCACACATTAATAGTCAGATACTTCAACATCCAACTCTCACCAATCAACATGTCATCCAGACAAAAACTGAACAGAGAAATAATGAAACTAAATGACTTTATGAAATAAATGAACCTAACTGATATCTATACAGTACAATTCACTCAAACACACAAGAATATATCTTCTCAGTACCTCATGGAAACTTCTCCAAAAATGGCCAAAAACAATGTCACAAAGTAAGCCTCAACAGATATAAAAACAATTCAACTGGAACAGAAAAGAAAATCTAATATCCAACAAAATAGACTTTCAAACAAAATTAATTAAAAGAAACAGGAAAAGACACTTTATACTCATGAAATATGAAATATGAAATAACTCCTTATATCATATCAAAACACCATGAACTAAAGCTGGATTTTAACAACAACAGAAACACCAAAAAACCTACACATTCATGGAAATTGAAGAATTCTCTACTCAATGAACTCTGGGTCAGGGAAGAAATAAAGAAAGAAATTAAAGATGTTTTATAATTCAATAAAAATGAAGGCACAACATACCCAAATTTATGGAACACAATGAAAGCAGTGGTAAGAGGAAAGTTTATACCACTAAGTACCACCATAAAGAAACTTCTCATACCAGCAATTAAAAAGTACCTCTAGAAAAAAAGAAGCAAACATGTCCATGAAAAGTAAAAGGCAGGAAATAAGCAAAATTGGGGTGGAATCAATCAATTAGAAACAAAGTAAACACATACATACACACACACACACACACACCAGCCAAACCAAGAGCTGGGTCTTTGAGAAAAGATAACAAACCCTTGGACAAACTAACTAAAAGACAAGAGAAACAATATTCAAGTTAATAACTTCAGAAAAGGAAGGGGAGAAATAACAATAGACAATGAAAAATTCAAAGAATCATTAGGTTTTACTTCAAAAGCCTATAGTCCACAAAATTGGAAAATTTTAATAAAATGAATGATTTTCTAAACAGATATCACTTAACAATGTTAAATCAAGAGCATGTAAACTATTTAAGCAGTCCTTTAACCCCAAAGGAGATAGAAACATTCATTGAAAGTCTCTCAACCAAAAAATCTAAAGGCCAGATGGTTTTAGTGTAGAATCCTACCAGACATTCAAAGAAGATCTAATACTCCTCAAACTAGTGCACAAAACAGAAACAAAAGAAATACTACCAAACTCATTCTATGAAACCACAGGTACCCTGATACCTAAGCTACACAAAGACTCAACAAAGAGAATTTCAGACCACTTTTTTGATGAGTGGCGGGGAAGATATCAGAAGATGGAAAGATCTCTCATACTCATAGATCTGTAGGACAAACATACTGAAAATGGTCATCTTACCAAAAGCAATCTAAAAATTCAATGTAATACCCATCAAAATTCCAACATATTCCTATTCAGAACGTGAAAGATCAATTTTCAAACTTTATATGAAAAAACAAAAACCAGGATAGCAACAATCCTGAACAAAAAAAGAAATTCTGGAGGCAATAATGATACAAATCTAATGGTATTGGTATATAAAAGGAGAGGAAGATTACTATAATCAAACCAAAGACCAAGAAATGAACCCACATATGTATGAACATTTGAAATTTGACAAAGAAACCAAAACCACAGACAGAAAAAAAAGAAAGTATCTTCAACAAATGTTGTTGGTCTAACTGGATGTCTACATGAAGAAGAATGCAAATAGATCCATACTTATCAACCTGTTAAAAACTCAAGTCCAGGTGGATCAAGGATCTCAACAACAACAAAAAAAAATGGATACACTAAATCTCGTAGAAGAGAAAGTGGGTATAGCTTTGAATTTATTGGAACAAGAGACAACTTCCTTAACAGAACACTAATGGCTCAGGCTCTAAGACAAACAATTGATAAATGAAACCATATGAAGCTGTAAAGCTTCTGTAAGGCAAAGGGTATAGTTAACAGGACCAAATGGCAACCTACAGATTGGGAAAAGATCTTCACTAACCCTACATTTGACAAAGAGCTAATATCAAAAAATATACAAAGAACTCAAGAAAGTAGACTCCGAAACACTAAATAATCCAATTAAAAATGGATTACAGAGCTAAACAGAATACTCAGCAAAGGAATCACAAATCGTTCAGAAGCACTTAAAGAAATATTCAACTTCCTTAGTCACCAGGAAAATGCAAACCAAAATGACCCTGAGATCCCACCTTGCAACAATCAGAATGGCCAAGAGGAAAAACTCAAATAGTTCTACATGAAGACTCAGCTATACCATTCCTGGGCATATACCCAAAAGATGTTCTGCCATGCCACAGGGGCATGCACTCCACTATGTTCATAAAAGCTTTACTCAGATTAGTCAGAAACTAGAAACAACCCAGATGTCCCTCAACTGAAGAAGGAATACAAAAAATGTGGTTCATTTACTCAATGGAATACTATTCAGCTATTAAAAACAGGGACATTACGAATTCTGCTGGCAAATGGATGGAACTCGAAAATATCCTGAATGAAGTAACCCAGACTCAAAAGGACATGTATGGTATGTACTCGCTGATAAGTGGATATTAGCCATAAACCACAAAATATCTATGAGACACAACACAGGCCCAAAGAAGTTTAACAAAAAAGGATGCTTGAATCACACTTAGAATAGGAAATAAAATAGTCATAGGAGGCAGATGGAGAGAAGGAACTGGAGAGGGGATGGAGGAGGAAATGGGGGGGGCAAGTGTGGGGAGAGACATGAGAGAGCCACAGAGAGCCAAGAGGATGCATGGAAATCTGCAGCTGCTGGGGGTGGTGGTGGGGGAACCTCTAGAAAGTACCAGAGACCTAAGACAGGAAAAGCTCCCAGGAATCAATGTGGGTGGCCTTAGGCTAAATGCCTAATAGCAGGGACATGGAAACTGAATAGGCTACCTCCTATGGCCAGGAAGGACCCCCAGTGGATCCATAAATATACCAACATAGCCACAAAACTTTCTACCCAAAATGTGTCCTGTCTAAAACAAATTCAGGGACAAAGATGGAGCAGAGACTGAGGGAATGACCAACCAATATCTGACCCAATTTGAGACACATTCCATGGGCAAGCACCAGTCCTTAATGATACTCTGTTAAGTTTGCAAACAGGATCCTAGCCTAACTGGACTCTGAGAGGCTCTATCCAGCAGATGAGTGAAACAGATGCAGATACCCACAGCCAAACATTGGACAGAGGCCATGAACTATTATGGAAGAGTTGGGGGAAAGAAAGAAATCCCTGAAGGAGATGGGAACCCCATAGGAGAACCAAGAAAGTCAACTAATCCTGACCTCTTGGAGCTCACAGAGACTGAACAATGAACCAAAGGACACACAAGACTCCAATGAGGCTTCTGGCATATACGTAGCAGAAGTGCAGCTCAGTATCCATGAGGGCTACCCAACAACTAGAGTGAAGGCTCTCTCTAGAGCTGTAGACTGACTGTCGTATCTGATCCCCAACAAGGATTCCTTATGTGACCTCAGTGGGAGAGGATGTGCCTAATCTGGCAGAGACTTGATGCCCCAGTGTGGGGGGGATACACAGGAGCCCCACTCTCTCACAAGAGAAGTGGATGGGCAATAAAGTCTCTGTAAGGGGAGAACTAGGAGGTGGCCACATTTTGGATGTAAATAAATAATAAATATCTTAGTAGAAAGAATAATTTTCAGCAATAAAAGATGTTCTGGGAGAATCACCATCCCTGACCTCAAGCTGTACTACAAAGCAATAGTGATAAAGACAAAATGGCATTGGTACAGAGACAGACAGGTCAATCAATGCAATAGAATCTAAGACCCAAAAATGAACCTATGGTCACTTGATCTTTGACAAAGAATCCAAAACCATACAGTGGAAAAAAGACAGCATCTTCAATAAATAATGCTGGTATAACTGGATGTCTATATGTATAAGAAGAAAAATAGATCCATATTTGTCACCTTGTACAAAGCATCCAGTGACATGCCCAACATGGGATCTATGCCATGTGCAAGCACCAAATCTTAACATTATTACTGATGCTATGTTGTGTTTGCAGACAGGAGCTTAGCATGGCTGTCCTCTGAGAGGCTCTACCAGCAGCTGAAATCGGTGCAGATACTTACAGCCAAACATTGGACTGAAGTTGGGGATCTCTATGGAAGAATTGGGGTAAGAACTGAAAGAACTGAAGGGGATGACAACCCCAAGGGAAGAACAAGAGTATCAACTAACCTGGACCCCTCAGAGCTACCAGAGACTAAACCACAAACCAAAGAGCACACATGGGCTGCTCAGTGCCTGGCCTTGCTGGACACATTTGTAGCAGAGGACTTCCTCAGTAGGAGAGGATGCACCTAATGCTGTAGAGACTTGATGCTCCAGGGAAAGGTGATGCCTGGGAAGTGGAGAGGTGAGGTGAGGGTGGGTGGGGGTAGATGGGTGGGGAACACCTCAGAGGCAAAGGGGAAGTGGGAGGAGGTGAAGAATTCTGTGAAGGGGAACATTTAGAATGTAAATAAATAAAATAATTAAATTTAAAAAGAATGATATAATTACTATTATTATTATTAAGAATGATTTCAATCAGAGCCAATCTTCTATCACGTAATAGTATCAGATATTAAGTAGATAATATGGCAAGTCAATCTCCAAGAACATGTAAAAATCCACAGCATTTATTTCTCCACTATATAAAAATTAAAACTCCACTTACCAAAATTTATGAAAGAAGAATTTAGATGAAAATCTATAGCACTGAAGAGATGGATTTTAGTTAATAAAAGATCTAAAAGCAATGATTTAAGATTTCCATTCAGGAAATTAGAAGAAGAAAAACAATGCAAAGTCAAAAGAAATAGAAGAAAGCAAAACAAAAAAACAAACCAAAAAAGACAATGAGCTTCCAGTTTCCATCTGCACCCTGGAACTGATCCTGTGCCACAGCTCTCCATACCCAGATCCCAACAGAAGTGAGCTAATCTCCCAGGAGTACTGACACACCTGGGAGTACAGGTAAGACCACCACTTCTGCTCAAATATCTGGCACAGGAGGGACCCATCCGGAGCCCTCCAGACATAGGAACAAAGGAGCAGCCTGGGACAGGATCCTTCAGGTTTCCATCTGCACCTGGAGCTGGCCCTGTGCCACAGCAATGCATACCCAAATTCATCCCAGAGAGAACTGGTCTCCCAGGAGTACTGACATACAAGCTTACAACACGGACAAGCCACAGTTAGAGACAGTAAGACCAGGTAACACCAGAGATAACCAAATGACAAGGGGCAAGGGAAAGAATGTAAGCAACAGAAACAATGGCTACTTGGCATGATCAGAACCCAGTTCTCCCACCACAGCAAGCCCTGGATACCCCAACACGCCAAAAAAACACATTTAAAATCACAACTCATGATGATAACAGAGGACTTTAAGGACATAAATAACTCCCTTAAAGAAATACAGGAAAACACAGGCAAACAAGTAGAAGCTCTTAAAGAAGAAACACAAAATCTATTAAAGAATTATAGGAAAGCACAACCAAACAGGTGAAGGAATTGAAGAAAACCACCTGGGATCTAAAAATAGAAATAGAAACAATTAAGAAATCACAAAGGGAGACAACCCTTGAGATAGAAAACCTAGGAAAGAGATCAGGAGTCACAGGTCAGCATCACCAACAGAATACAAGAGACAGAACAGATAATCTCAGGTGCAGAAGATACCATAGAAAACACTGACAAAACAGTCAAAGAAAATGCAAAATGCAAAAAATTCCTAACCCAAAACATCCAGGTAATCCAAGACACAACAAGAAGATGAAACCTAAGGATAACAGGTATAGAAGACAGCAAAGATTCACAACTTAAAGGGCCAGTAAATATCTTCAAAAAATTATAGAAGAAAACTTCCCTAACCTAAAGAAAGAGATGCCCATGAACATACAAGAAGCCTACAGAACTCCAAATTGACTGGACCAGGAAAGAAACTTCTCCCCTCACATAACAGTCAAAACACCAAATGAACAAAACAAAGAAAGAATATTAAATGCAGTAAGGGGAATATGTCAAGCAACATATAAAGGCAGACCTACAAAAATTACACCAGACTTCTCAGGAAAGACTATGAAAGCTAGAAGATCCTGGGAAGATGTCATATAGACCCTAAAAGAACACAAATGCCAGCCCAGGCTACTATACCGAGCAAAACTCTCAATTACCATAAATGGAGTAACCAAGAAATTCCATGACAAAACCAAGTTTACACAATATCTTTCCACAAATCCACCCCTACAAAGGATAATAGATGGAAAACACCAACACAAAGAGAGAATCTATGCCCTACAAGGAGAGAAAAATGAAGAAAGTAATCTTCCAACAAACCCAAAAGAAGATAACCACACAAACAAAATTATACCTCTAACAACAAAATTAACAGGAAACAACAATCATTTTTCTTTAATATATCTTAACATAAATGGACTCAATTTCCCAATAAAAAGACGGATACTTAAGCTGGACCCAGCATTTTGCTGCATATAAGAAACGCACTTCAGTGAAAAAAACAGACACTACCTCAGAGTAAAAGGCTGGAAAACAATTTTCCAAGCAAATTGTCCCAAGAAACAAGCTGGAGTAGCCATTCAAATGTCAAATAAAATCGACTTTCAACCAAAAGTTATCAAAAAAGATGAAGAAGAACACTTCATATTCATCAAAGGAAAAGTCTACCTAGATGAACTGACAATTCTGAAAATCTATGCTCCATATGCAAAGGTACCCACATTCATTAAAAAAAAAAAAAACTTTACCAAAGTTCAAAGCACACATTGAACCTCACACAATAATAGTGGGCCACTCTCATCAATAGATCATAGAAACAGAAACAAAACAGACACAAAGTGAAACTAACAGAAGTTATGAACCAAATGGATTTAACATGTCTACAGAACGTTTCATCTTAAACAAAAAAATATACCTTGTTCTTAGCACCTCATGGTTACCTTCTCCAAAACTGACCATATAATTAGTCACAAAACAGGCCTCAACAGATACAAGAAGACTGAGATAATCCCATGTATCCTATCAAATCACCACAGACTAAAGAGGGTCTTCGATAACTACTAAAACAACAGGAAGCCCACATACTCATGGAAGCTGAACAATACTCTACTCAATGATAACTTGGTCAAGGAAAAAATGAAGAAACAAAGACTTTTAAAACTTAATGAAAATTAAGGCACAACATACCAAAATTTATGAGACACAATGAAAGCAATGCTAAGAGGAAAACTTATAGCACTGAATGCCTTCAAAAAGAAACTGGAGAGAGCATACACTAGCAGCTTAACAGCACACCTAAAAGCTCTAGAACACAAAGAAGCAAATACATCCAAGAAGAGTAGATGGCAGCAAATAATCAAACTGAGGGCTGAAATGAACCAAATAGAAACAAAAAGAACTATACAAACAATTAACCAAACCAGAATCTTGTTCTTTGAAAAAATCAACTAGATAAACCCCTAGCCAGACTATCCAGAATGAACAGAGACAGTATCCAAATTAATAAAATCGGAAATGAAAAGGGAGATACAACAACAGAAACCAGGAAATTCAAAAAATTATCAGATCCTCAAGAAAACTGAAAAATATAGATAAAATGAACAATTTTCTAGACAGGTATCAGGTACCAACGTTAAATCATTTGGAATAACAAAAAAAACAAGATAGTGAAAATTATTTTCAACAATAAAAGAACATCTTGGGGAATCACCTTCCCTGACCCCAAGCTGTACTACAAGGCAATAGTGATAAAAACTGCATGGTATTGGTACAGTAACAGGTAGGTAGATCAATGGAATAGAATTGAAGACCAAGAAATGAACCCATATACCTATGTTCACTTGATATTTGATAAAGGAGCTAAAACCATCCTGTGGAAAAAAGACAGCATTTTCAACAAATGATTCTGGTTCAACTGGCAGTCAACATGTAGAAAAATACAAATTGATCCATTCTTATCTCCCTGTACAAATCTCAAGTGCAAGTGGATCAAGGACCTCCACAAAAAAAAAAAAAAAAAAGATACACTGAATCTAACAGAAGAGAAAGTGGGGGAAATCCTTGAACATATGGGCACGGGGGAACATTTCCCAAACAGAACACCAATGGCTTATACTCTAAGAACAACAATCAACAAATAGGACCTCATAAAATTGCAAAGCTTCTGTAAGGCAAAGGACACTGTCAATAGTACAAAATGGCAACCAACAGATTGGAAAAAGATCTTTTCCAATCCTACATCTGATAGAGGTCTAATATCCAATATATACAAATAACTCAAGAAGTTAGACCCCAATCAATTAACCCTATTTAAAAAAAATGGGGTACAGAACTAAACAAAGAATGCTCAACTGAGGAAACTGGAATGACCAAGAAGCACCTAAAGAAATGTTCAACATCCTTAGTCTTCAGGGAAATGCAAATCAAAACAACCCTGAGATTCCACCTCACATCAGTCAGAATGGCTAAGATGAAAAACTAAGGTGATAGCTGATACTGCCAAGGATATGGAGAAAGAGGAACACTCCTTCATTTCTGGTGGGATTGCAAGCTGATACAACCACTCTGAAAAACTGTCTGGATGTTCCTCAGAAAATTGGACATAGCATTACCAGAGGACCCAGCTACACCATTCCTGGGCATATACCCAAAAGAAGCTCCAACATGTAATAAGGACACATGCTCCACTATGTTCATAGAAGCCTTATTTATAACAGCCAGAAGCTGGAAACAATCCAGATGTCCCTTAACAGAAGAGTAGATACAGAAAATGTGGTACATTTACACAATGGAGTATTACTCAGCTATTAAAAACAATGAATTCATGAAATTCGTAGGTAAATTGATGGAACTAGAAAATATTATTCTGAGTGAGGAAACCCAATCACAAAAGAACAAACATGGCATGCACTCACTGATAAGTGGATATTAGCCCCAAAGCTCGCAATACCCAAGATACAACTCACAGACCACATGAAGCTCAAGAAGAAGGAAGACCAAAGTATGGGTGCTTCAGTCCTTCTTAGGAGGGGGAAGGAATAATCAAGGGAAGTAGAGGATAGGAAGGACTCGGCAGGAAGAGAAGAGGAGGAGGGAAAAAGAGGGGAAGAATCAGATATGAGAGGAGCTGGAAAGATATACAGAAGGTCAGGAATTGAACAGACGTCTGAAGCAATCAGGGGTGGGGAACTGGAGTTAGTAACCAGAAAGTCCCAGCTGCCAGGAAAGCAAGAGCCTCCCAGGACCCCACGCGGATGGTATTAGCAGAAATACCTGACAAAGGGAAGGGAGAACCTGTTGAGAACACATCCAGAGGTTAGGCATGGCCCTCCAGTTTCAGGGATGGGGCCACCCACCCATCTCCAAAATGTTAACCCAAAAGTGCTCCTGTCTAAAGGAAATACATGGACAAAGAGTGGAACAGAGACTGAAGGAAAAGCCATCCAGAGTCTGCCCCACCTGGGGATCCATCCCACATGCAGAAACCAAATCCAGACACTACTGTGGATGCCAAGAAGTGCTTGCTGACAGGAGCCTGATACAGCTGTCTCCTGAGAGGCTCTGCCAGATACTGACCAATACAGATGTAGATGCTAACAGCCAACCATCAGACTGATCACAGGGACCACAATGGGGAGTTAGGGGAAGAACTGAAAGAGTAGAAGGGGCCTTGTCTAGCATCAATTGGAGAGGAGGCCTCGGTCCTGTGAAGGCTTGAGGCCCAGGTATAGAGGAATGTCAGGGCTGAGGCAGGAGTGGGTGGGTGAGTAGGGGAGCACCCTCATAGAAGCAGAGTAAAGGAAGATGGGATGGGTGTTTGCAGAGGAGAAACAGGGAAAGGGGATAACATTTGAAATGTAAATAAATAAAATATCCAATTTTTAAAAAGACAATGAAACCCAAAAGAGAAATCAATGAGAAATACCTTGGAAAAACTCAATAAATTAAAAAGCTTCCAATAAGACTATGGCTCATAAAGTAAGTAACTGTGGTACATATTGGTTAAGTTACTGGAAAAATAACTATTTAATTGGAATTTTAAGATGTCTACAGAATTGGTAAGGATTTAGACTTTAATCTTTTAGTCAATGTAAAAATAAATACTGTAAATATATACTCACTGGTCACTTTCTACACAGGTAAAATGGCAGTATGCAAAAAAATTGATCTATTGCTTATGGTTCCATTTCTATGTACTAGCCTATATTATAAGATATTGTACAATCATAGCATACCACACTGCCCTACAGAATGAAATCATTAGGAATACATTTATCTATTTTATAAAGTTAATCTCTTAACCAAATTGACATTTATAAATATTTTATCAGTAAATCAATCATACACAAGTTTGATTAATAAACATGTTTGAGCACTGATTATTTCACAATGATCTGGAGAACAAGGATTGTTTAGCTAGTCACGTACCATAATTAAAATCTCAATCCAAAACAAATCTCTCTGGTGTTGGATAATATTTGATTTAGCAAAAAGAGGAGTTAGAAATGGTAGAAAATATAGATATAAGTGTGGACACAGAGTAGAGGGGGTTAAAAAAGAAGGCAAAACTATACAAATCCCTAAGATACTTAATTTATACTTTACAATGTACTAAAATTTTTAACATAAATATATCAAATTAATTGATAAATTATCCAAACTATAAACAAAATTATAATAAAAATAAATTATTTTTATTTTTTTTGTTGTTGTTGTTGTGACTTTTTTTTTTTTGGTTTTTCAAGACAGGGTTTCTCTGTATAGTCCTGGCTGTCCTGGAACTCACTCTGTAGACCAGGCTGGCCTCAAACTCAGAAATCCACCAGCCTCTGCCTCCCAAGTGCTGGGATTAAAGGCATGCGCCACCACCGCCCGGCTAATAAATTATTTTTAAATGATCATAAAATATGACTTAGTAATTAATTAGTTCAACCAACTTACATTATACCCCTCTACAAATACATTAAAGGTAAGTTTTTAAGATTACTGGTAGAGCTTCTGGCCTGAATCTTCGACTGTGGCAGATCATCAGCTTTTCTGCTCCTGTGAAGCCCCTACAGTCTGAAGGCTTCCCAGGAGCACCTGGGAACAGGTAACAGAAACAGGTAAGTGACCTTCCCAAATAACTGCAGCACCTGGGACCCCTGAAGAGACCATCGGAAGCAGGAACACTCCCCTCCAATTGGTCTCCACCTCCCTTCCAGACTGAGCCTTCCACTGGGGCAGATCATCAGCTTGACTGATCCTCTGAAGACCCAGTAGTCCGAAGGCCTTCCAGGAGAATTGCTTCAGCCAGAGCCAAAGGTATCCCAGGAGACCTTCAGCAACCCAGGGACATGGGAAGCAGGCTCCAGACAGAGATACCCAGACCAGCTGACACCAGAGATAACCAAACGTCAAGAGACAAGCACAAGACCATAAGCAGCAGAATCTAATGCATTCTGGCACCATCAGAACCCAGGTCTCCCACCTCAGCAAGCCCTGTATACCTGAATACACCTAAAAAACATGATGCTGACCTAAAATCCTATCTCATGAAGATAATAGAGTCCTTTAAGAAGGATATGAATAACTCACTGAAAGAAATAGAGAAAAACACAGGTAAACAGGTAGAAGCCCTTAAAGAGGAAACAAATCTATTTCCTATAAATTCCTTAAAGAAATATAAGAAAACACAAACAGGTGAAGGAATTGAACAATATAGTACAAGACCTAAAAATGGAAGCAGAAACAATAAAGAAATAGCAAATGTAGGCAACCCAGGAAATGGAAAACCTAGTAAAGAGGTCAGGAGCTAGAGATCCAAGCATCACCAACAGAATACAAGAGATATAAGAGAGAATCTCAGTAGTAAAAGATATCTCAGAAGATATTGATGCAAAAGTCAAAAAAACAGCAAAAAACACCTAACCCCCCCCCAAAAAAAAATAAAACCCCAGGAAATCCAGAATACAAAGAAAAGACCAAACCTAAGAATAATAAGAATAGAGTGAAGATTCAAAGCTCACAAAAAAACTAAAAAAAAAAGAGATGGCCATAAATGTACAAGAAGCCTATACAACATCAAATAGACTGGATGGACCAGAAAATAAAATGCTCCTGTCACATAATAATCAAAACACGAAATGCACCAAAGAAAGAATATTAAAAGCTGTAAGGGAAAAGGGCCGAGTAACATAAATGCAGACATATCAGAATTACACCAGACTTCTCAACAGAGACCCTAAAAGCCGGAGAGCCTGCACAGAGGTAATACAGACCCTAGGAGAACACAAATGCCAATCCAGGCTTCTATATCCTACAAAACTCTCCATTAGCATAGATAGAGAAACCAAAATATTCCAATGACAAAGCCAAATTTAAACAATATCTATCTACCAATCGAGCCCTACAGGGGATATGAGAAGCAAAACTCCAACACAAGGAAGGTGTCTCCACCAAAGATAAAACAAGAAGTTAATTATCTCAAAGCAAAACATAAAGGAGGGAATCACATACACATAATGCCACCTACAATAACAAACCTAACAGGAACTAACAATCACCTGGCTTTAATATCTCTCAACTCAATTCCTCAATAGAAAGACATAAGCTAAGAGACTGGATACACAAGCAGGATCCAGCATTTTGCTGCATACAAAAAACACACTTCAATGACAAAGACAGATACTACCTCAGATTTCAAGGCTGGAAAAAAAGTCTCCCAAGCAAATGGTCCCAATAAATAAGGAGTTGCTATTCTAATATCCAATAAAATAAACTTTCAACCAAAAGCTATCAAGCAAGATAGGGAAAGACACTTAATATTCATCAAAAGAAAAATCTACCAAGACAAAGTCTCAATTCTGAACATCTATGTTCCAAATGCAAGGGGACCCACATTCATAAAGTAAACTTCATTAAAGCTCAAAACACATAATAATAGTGAGGGACTTCAACACCCCACTCTCACCAATGGACATGTCATTGAAACAGAAACTAAACAGAGACAAAGGAAAACTAATAGACGTTATAAACCAAATGGATTTAACAGATATATACAAAAGATTTCATCCTAAAATAAAAGAATACATCTTCTCACCACCTCATGGTACCTTCTCCAAAACTGACCATATAATCAATCATAAAACAAGCCTAAACAGATACATGAAGATTGAAATAATCCCACGCATCCTATCAGATCACCAGGGATTAAGGCTAGACTTCAATAACAACAAAAATTAATTGCCTAAAATCCACATACCCATGGAAACTGAGAGTTCTCTTTTCAATAACTTGGCCAAGGAAGAAATAAAGAAACAAATTAAAGACTTCCTAGAATTCAATGAAAATGATGATGCAGCATACCCAAACTTACGTGACACAATGAAATCAGGGCTAAGAAGAAAATTCATAGCACTAAGTGACTTAGTAAAGAAATTTAAAAAATAAAATAAAATAAAAAAAATTGGACACATCCTATATTAGAAACTTAACAGCACACTTGAAAACCCTAGAACAAAAAGAAGCAAATATACTCAAGAGGAGTAGACAACAGGAAATACTCAAACTCAGGGCTGAAATCAACCAAACAGAAACAGAGAACAATAAAATGAATCAACAAAACCAAAAGCTTTTTTTTTTTTTTTTTAGAAAATCAACAAGATAGATAAACCCTTAACCAAACTAACTAAAGGGCATAGAGATGGTATCCAAATTAACAAAATCAGAAATGAAAATGTAGACATAGCAACAGAAACAGGAAATTTAAAAACAGACATCAGATCCTATTACAAAAGTCTATACTTAACAAAACTGGAAAATTTAGGTGAAATGGATAATTTTCTAGACAGATAACAGATACCAAAGTTAAATCAAGATCAGATAAACCATCTAAACAGACCCATAACCCCTAAGGAAATAGAAAAAGTCCTTAAAAACCTCCCAACTAAAAAAAGCCCAGGGCCAGATAGATTTAGCACAGAATTCTACCAGACCTTCAAAGAAGAGCTAATACCAACACTCCTCAAACTATTTCATAAAATAGAAAGAGAAGAAACACTACCTAATTCATTCTATGAATCCAAGTTACTCTGATACCTAAACAACATAAAGACCCAACAAAGAAAGAAAACCTTAGACCAATTTTGCTTATGAATACTAATGCAAAAATACTCAATAAAATTTTAGCAAACTGAATCCAAGAATACATCAAAACCATCATTCACCACAACCAAGTAGGATTAATTCCAGGGATGCTGGGTTGGTTCCATTAACATATTCCACTGTATAAACAAATTCAAGGAAGAAAGTCACATGATGAACTCATTGGATGCTGAAAAAGCCTTCAATAAAATACAACATGTTAGAAGTATTGAAGAGATCAGGAATTCAAAGCCCATACCTAAACTTGATAAAAGCAATATACAGAAAACCAACAGCCAATACCAAATTAAATGGAGCAATACTTGAAGCAATCCCACTAAAATCAGGGACAAGACATTGATGCTCACTCTCCTCATATCTATTCAATATAGATCCATATTTGTCATCTTGTACAAAGCTCAAATCCATGTGGATAAAAGACCTTAACATAAAACCAGATACACTCAATCTAATAGAAGAGAAAGTGGGAAATAGCCTTAAACTAATTGGCATGAGAGGAGGTTGGGGAAAGGGGGAATTTCTTAAACAGAACTCTAATGGCTCAGGCTCTAAGATCAAGAATTGATAAATGGGACCTCATGAAACTGAAAAGCATCTGTAAGGCAAAATACATAGTCAATAGAACAAATCAGCAACCTGCAAATTGGAGAAAAAAAATCTTCACTAATCCCAAATCCAATTAAGGACTAATATCCAAAATATATGAAGAACTCAAGAAGCTAACTCAAAAAAACTAAACAACCTAATCAAAAATTGGGGTGTAGAGTTAAACAGAGTATTTACAACAGCAGAATCTCTAATGGCCAAGAAGCATTTAAAGAAATGTTCAATGTCCTTAGTCATCAGGGAAATGTAAATCAAAACAATCCTAAGATTCCACCTTAAACCAATCAGAATGGCTAAGATCAAAACCTCAGGTGACAGCACATGTTGTCAAGAATGTGGAGAAAGAGGAAAATTCCTTCATTGCTGGTGGGGTTGCAAACTGGTACAATCATTCTGGAATTCCTCAGAAAATTGAAAATAGATCTACCTGAAGACTCAGCTAAACCACCCTTGGGCATATGCCCAAATGATGCTCCACCATACCAGAGGGACACGTGGTCCTCCACTATGTTCATAGCAACCTTATTTGCAATGTTCTGAAGCTGGAAACAAACGATATCCCACAGCAAAAGAATGGATACAGAAAATGTGGTTTTTTTTACACAATTGAATACTATTCAGCTATTAAGAATGAGGACATCTTTGTTCTAGCCTAATGTCAGATTCCCACTTCTTTGTCTTTGGCCAATGTCATACTCCTGCCAAGCAGCCCATTTCCTTGTCCTTGGCCAATGTCAGATTCTTTCCAAGCAGCCCCAAAAGCACTCTGCCTCTCCCCCTTTTAAATTTCACAAATAAGACTGAGTCTGTCTTAGATCTTTCTGCCAAGAATGTCTTCCTTATCCATCATGGAATATGCATTATAAAAAGCAATGCACTTCTGACTTAGGTTGGTAAGTCTCTGTGCAGAATCTTATCTGTTCTTGGCTTGTGAGCCTATTCATTTAATAATTATGTCTGGTGGGGGGGGGTCCATTTTCAGGTTCAAGTCATGTACTTTGGCTGCCAACATGTTGTTGTTAAAGACAAGCTTTAACATGATGGGCAGGAATAAAAGCATTTCTAGGACAAAAAGGGCTAACATGATCAAGATATATATGCCATTCTTGAAGCTTGACCAAAATAGAAATACTGGCCTCAAGCCATGGGTAATTTTATCAGCAGTATCTACCACATAAACACTCAGCAGAATTTCAGGCAGGAATCTAAATCTTAGGCTAGAACAAAGAAGTAATTTCAGGCAGGAATCTAAATTTTAGGCTACAACAAGAAAGTAGGCTTCAAACATGAAAATGACTTTGGGCTAGGACAAGGAAGTTGCCTCATATATCTTGGTCATCCTGATAAACCCTTAGAAACAGTGATCATGGGAGTATTCACAGAATTTTGTTTATTGCTTTGCTTGTTCTTTGACTATTTGCATTTATTGTCTTGTCTTGGGCGGTGAAAGGGGGTCTTGGTTTTTGGTAGAGCACTGGCTGGAAGTTTCCCAGAGACCCTGCAAGAGATGTGAATCCATGCTCCCAGAATCCAGGCTCCTAACACGCAGTCTAAGATCTCAATTTGACTTGCACTGTTCAGTCATGTAGGCCATTGCAGCCCCTCCCAAAGAGCACAGGTAGAGGATGTGACTACAGGCCTCAGGCCCTAGAAGGATTTACATACTAATGAGATACCTGAAGGCCAGAGGGTAGAGCCAATTAAGCATTCTTCCCCAGACCCTTCCCCCTTCTCCCTCCCTATTTAACTCAGGTCTGCCCTGAGTTTTACAGGGGTATATCTAGATCCATCTACCATCCACCATGAAAATATACCCTTTTGCAACTATGGACTTTCTCATGTCTTTGGGGCCCGCCATGGAGAAACTCGGAGAAGGCCTTTAATGCCAAGCCGCCACAGCTGCCGCTAACTTCCCATCTGGAGGACCTCTCTGTGTTCCAGCCACAGGGACTGACTCTTCAAGCAAGTTAGCCAAGCCTCCGAGTCTGCTAATAGAGTATAGTAACCGAGTCTCTCCCATGGGGTACTCCCAGGGCCTCTTTCTTCTCCTACCCCCTTGTTTCTCTTGGCTGTGCGCTAGCTAGTCGTGCGCCCACATGCCCCCAGTCTCAGTCCTTCTGAAGCCTCTCAGTGGCATCTGAGAGCCCAAGGGCTTGAGACCAGTTGGTCCCTGTCCACCTCCTGGCCCAGGGATCCCAAATCCAAGAGCCTTGTGCCCTCATGGAGCTTTAGATTGAGTGAGAACTCCCCCCACCAGGCAGAGCCCCGTAGTGCCCGCCCAGTGCCGTGCACATAGTGAACTCAGTCAAGACTTCCCCACTCCAGTCTCTTTGGAGCTGTGGGAATCACAAAAGCCCAACAATATTCAAGAACCCACGACCACATCCACATGTGAGCTAATCATTTCCCTGTAGTCTTGCATCAAGTGGAGGGATGGGTTGCCATCCCACAGTCAAAAACTCTGACCCAGAATTGTTCCTGTCTAAAAGAACTGAAGGGATAAAATAGAGAAGAGACTGAGGGATAGGTGGTCCAGTGACCAGATTAACTTGGGATCCATCTCAAAGGAAGGCTCCAAGGCCTGACACTATTACTGATGCTGTGTTGTGCTTACAGACAGGAGCCTAGCATGGTTGCCCTCTCAGAGGCCCAACAAACAGCTAACTGAGACAGTTGTAGAGATATATTGGACTGAAGTTGGGGACTCCTGTGGTTGAATTAGGGAAAGGCTAGAAGAAGCTATAGAGGAGGGTGACCCCATAGGAAGACCAGCAATCTCAATACAGTGTAATAATGGAACTCATAAATTAGTGAAAGCCAACAAGTCTCTATCTAATTGGAGGTAAGGCCCAACCATACAGAGGGAAATAATGTTGAATACTGGAAATGAAACTAACTGAGGTCATGAATCTTGAGGAGAACATATTGCTGCTACTTTTCCAAAGAAAAGTGCAGTATACTTACCAACTGCATTCTAAATATTCATTCTTATTCTCACAGGTAAGCATAGTTTTCATCTCTCATCAAAGAAACTTGTCCTTACAACAGGAGACCATTACAAAAAAACTACTGCTGGTCAAAACACACAGAACAAGTAATGTGAAATGTCCAGTCCCAATTGATACATCTACAACATAAATCCTGCACCTAAGATGCAGGGAACATCACAAAAGAGGAAGGAGGAATACTTTAAGGGCAGAAGACCAGAAAAGCTGCTGTTGACACTGTGTTTTTTAGAAATGACAGAGAAGCTTCACTCATGCTACCTCAACAATATGGTTGCCTAAATAATAACTGTAAAGTACAGTACAAATAAACATGCTAAAATGGAAGAGAGACATATCACCAAGAAACAAAAAGAACTACAGACAACTAAGGACTTCTGAGAACAGAGAAACAGTCATCTTCAGGAATGTGTCTGCTCATTGGTTATCCAATACCAAGTAACACTAGACAGACTGAGCAGGTTAAATGAGTGTGTGTGCGTGTGTGTGTGTGTGTGTGTGTGTGTGTGTGTGTGTGTGTGTATACATGTATGTGTATATGTATGTTATATTTATATATATTCATATATTATATGTAAATATATGTATATAAATGTATAGTTAAATATACATGAATATATTACATTTACATAAATATAAATATATAAATATGTATTTATATATACACATCTATTTAGTACATACATGTACACACACAAAATAAGGAAGCATGTAATAACAACTAAAGAAAAAAATCCACCGGGCGGTGGTGGTGCACGCCTTTAATCCCAGCACTTGGAAGGCAGAGACAGGCGGATTTATGAGTTCAAGGCCAGCCTGGTCTATAGAGTGAGCTCCAGGACAGCCAGGACTACAGAGAAACCCTGTCTCGAAAAACCAAAAAAAAAAAAAAAAAAAAAAAAAAAAAGAAAGAAAAAATCCATGATTTCAAGTTTGCATGGGTAGGGATACATGAGAGTAGTTGGAGGTAAGGAAGGAAAGAGGAAAATGGTCCTATCATATTTTAATTTTAAAAATTAAAAAAGCAATAAAATTTAAAAATAAAGAATATAAAACAAGGGACTATGGATCTACAGAGTTCTAAAACAAATTAAAATTTGAGCTAATAAATAGCTCAAAAAGTTTTCAGCATTTTTAGCAATTAGAAAAATGCAAATTAAAACTACTTTAAAATACCATTTTGCTCCAGTCAGAAAACTAACCACAAATACTAGAGAGGATATGGGAGAAGGCCAGCCCTTGTTCACTTGTTTTTAGACTGTAAACTGATACATCAACTCTGGAACTCATTGTGAGGAATTCTCAAATAACTAAAAATCAAGCTACGATATGACCCAGCTTGCATATGATGAAAGAAATTGACACCTTGACTCACTGATATTTGTGCAACTATGCTCATTGTTACTATTCACAATAGCTAGAAGATGGAAACACCTAAATGTCCTTCACCTGATGAATGGATAATGAAAATGTGGCACATATACAATATGGAATATATTCATCTGTAAAGGAAAATAAAATCATGACATTTTCAGGTTAAAATTTTTCAGAAACCACAAAATATTTTGTTGAGTCTTGTATTCCCTATCTATAAAGACAAATCTTATGTGTTCTCCCACATTTATGATTCCTAGACTCAAATCTTCTTATGTGAATATATAACCTGGAGTAACCACAGAAACAAGGAAAGTAAAAATCAACAATGTAGAACAAGGGGCTCTAGAGAGGGAATAGGATATATAGAAGGGAGTAATGGGAAAATAGAGGAACTGAGGTAAGGAAGAGAGATAAATAACACCAAGAATATTTGAAAATGCATGGAGAATCATATTATTTCATATTTCCATGAAGTTACACATAATGCATATAAGCATATATGTATACATACACATATAGTTTAAATAAATGTAGTTATGTAGCTTGGAGTGATAATGTTTTCCTGAAGAGCCACAGACAAGTCTCCATAGGAAGGACCAGAGATCTTATTTCAAGTTGTTTGTCAGGGTATTCCAACATGCTCCCAAAACAATATAACCTATTTCTGTTGGCCTTTGTTGTCTTTAGAAACTGATGATAAGCCCTTAGAGCTGAAGACATCATCCAGACACTGTGTGAACTTGGAAAAATCTAAATGAGTCTGATCTGAAAGCTTCTTCCTTGAAGACTAACTCTACTCTCATATTTCCAGAAGCAACATGCAAGCTACCAGAAACAGGAAGTAATCAATAGTCCTATCTAGTTGTGATACCATGACACAATAGTGACCAGAAGGGCAAGATTACCTTAAAGGTCTAGTAGTGGCACCTATATCTTCATGACAGCTATTGGCTACCATGGATTTATTGGGCTTAAGATCTGCTCAAAAGGAGGAAAAACATGTCTGGTAATGTAAACATCGCTGACTACCCATAGTTAGTGAGTTCATGAACCCTAGAGGACAATCCAGTATGGCTACTTCCTTTAATCAGTATAATTCCTAATTGTATTCTAAATTCTGATCCCTATACTCACACAGAATTGCAACTCTCAGGCCTGATTTAAAAAGCTTCTTTTTGCAGTAAATGAAGACCATCACAGAAAGCCACATCTAATCAAATATGGAGGACAACTGTCATACAAGTGATACACCTACAACATACTCCTTACACATAGTTCCCTACAAGGTACACTGTAGAAAAGTGTGTGGAAAGACTGTAAGAGCAGGAGAACCAAGTCTGTAACATGACTATGTATTCTAGATGACAGAACAGTTACAATCACGAAATCTCAACAACATGGCTGCCTAAACTAGACCTTAACAATGGCAATAGCAGTTGGCATGCCAATATAGAAGAGTGAAATCTCACCACATATTGTCCCCTTGTACCCCTAGATAAAGAAATACAGGCAATTAATGACTGATAAAATAGGGGTAGTCTTCCCCAGGGATCAAAGTCATAAATGGTTATCTAATACCAAGTGATTAGCACCTACCCCAGGGGGAAAAAAAACTCAAGCAGTACTAAAGGGGCTCAACAAGCTGTTTGTTTAAACATTTGTATACGTGTGTTTAAAAACATATATGCTGCAATAATTAAAGAAAAAGATGCAACAAATTTGACAGGGAATGTGTGGAGGGAGAGCTGGAATGAGAAGAGAGGGAAGAATTATCTAATTATATTTTAATTTAAAAAATGTAATTACCTAAACTTAAATATGCAGCCCTATATATAAAAATCTCAGACTACCCAGTTTTAAAATAAAATATTGGGACATTCTAACATAAATGATACCTGTAAACACCCATGTCTTATCAGAGCTGTGAGAAATGTCTTCAATATGTCCAATTGGTTTTAACATATTTGTTTTTTCTCTTCATGTAACAGAAATCATTTATGTTTACAATAACTTTGCCACACAATGAATTAAACCAATTCAAAGCTAGGATTCTAGTACAGAAAAGGTCTTTGTTTATTTGGTGAAAGAATGAAAAGCAGTAAGGTCAGGGTATCTATAATTCATTATCTGCTTATTTAAATTATTTTCTTTACCAAATACTGTTATAAAATATGCCCAAACCACCAAACTAAGATTAACTAACAGTGCAGCTTTAAACATTTATTGCTATAAGGATAATATTAGAGAAAAATTGAGATTAGAAATATTAAAGTCATTATATTGCCAGTAATATTATTTAATGAGCTATACTATTTATAAGGAATTTTGATACATATTCTTACATACAAAAATGCAAAATATAATTTCATACCTTCAAAAAATTTAAAACTCTATAAAAAGATAAAATGTGAGTTCATATACATATAAACATCAAGCCAATATTAGAATGACCAACAGAAAGTGTACTGAGAAAGAAAGGAAATGTTATGGGACCACAATGAAGTGTGAAATTTCTCCTTACATTAGTACTGTTTTCACTAGTTTATAAACTCAAAGTTTGAAAATTAAAAGAAGATAATTCGCAGAAACAAATATAGAAATAGCAATTTAGATATCAGAACTTCATTTCAAAAGTAAAAACCAAGTTGTTATTTCCTAAAATACAAAAATATATTGGCTTTAAGAAATTTAATTTTTCAGAGATTAAAATTTTTTAACATGATTATTAAATGTGAACAAATAAATGGAATGCTATGTTTACTTGAAATGGTTCTACTTTAAACTAATTTGATATAATTTAAATTGTTTATTATAATTTCCTTGTTAGATAAATGTACCATTTTAACATTATATGAGAAAATAATAAATATACCAAAGCTATTTTATAGATGAAAATTTTAAAGAATTTAATTTTCATCTATGTGTTACCTGATCCAATTTGCTTAACATAGAATATTCTAAACCATTATTATTAACCACTATGTAAAAAGAGCTCCCCAATATCTCAATGATACATATTATCATTAGAGGAGGAATTCCATAGTTTAAAAAAATGCTAAGAAATGCAATTTTCCCAGAGTATTCTTTGCTTTGATAGTAATAAATAAAATTTTTAAAAGCTATCTTTGGTTTTCTCCTTCTTATCAATAAATGTATTACTCACTAAATATCTGTTAATATGAACACCATGTGATGAATTTAAACTCTCAATGGTTAAACACAGTCATTTACTTAATTAGCAATAAAATTAATTACATTTGACTCTCCTTTCATTGTGCTCATTGTCCTACATTGTTCATCCTTCTCTTTCTGTAAGATAATGTATAACATTATCTACTAGTGTTCTTTATTTATATGCTGTAATTATTTCTGAATGTTTTGGGAGCATCCAATAATTAATATGATACTTTAATTCTAATTAATACACTAAGTCCAATGTCCACACAAGAAAGGTATTAATTTAGAAAAGAAAATTATTCTTTTTTGCATGTGAATGTAATCATGTATATTGCTTGAAATTAAACTCTGGCATTTGCACATGCTAAACAAGCTTTCTAACACTAAGCTATATCCTCACCCCAATTACAAAATTATTCTTGTAGCATATGTACATAAAATACAATGGTGTGAATTAAATTTACAGAGTTTGGGTATAAACTTTAAATATTGAAATATCTTCTTTCAAAGATTGAAAAGTGCTATTTTTATGTACCGTAAGTCTGTAAAATATGGTCTCCTAACATCATAAAGAAATGAAGTATGATGTGGAAAGACAGGAATAAAAATTGTTTCAAGTATCTTACCTTCTACCCACATACGAACTTCAGTGGGAGAGGATGTCACAACAGGGTCTCCCTGGAAATAACGAAACAACTGTGCCATCTCTCAGAATGGACAGAGAAAATCTGTATACCTAAGAATGAAAAATATAGAACTTATTAAGGTTGATGCTTTATTCATTCATACACTCTATATTTTATTATCATACATTATAAGGTATGGAGGTTTGGAGGAAAATACTTGACCATTAGTAATGGTCACATTGTTAGTAATTAGTAACTATAATTTAGAGAAGCACTGTTTAGAATGATACAAAAAAATTCAAATATATGTTCCAAACAATTTCTGTTTTGTAGAAGAAGAAATTGAAGGACTAAGATAGAAAAGAAAATACACGAACCTTAATTAACCTTATTTAATTAACCTTATTTAATTAACTTTAATAGTACTATACAAAAAAAGTTACAAAGTTCATGCTTATCTGTACAGAAAACAGCTTCATGCAGCAGGTGGCATCTGAGTCAAGCCAAAGAAAATGAGACAAAAACGAACCATGGAGGGAAAATTATAAAATCTGCCCCATATACAGCAAAAAATATATGTAACATGCTTTCTGGAATCAAAATATTCATTCTGAAAACGTGAGTCATTATTAGTCTTGATAATCTTGAAGGCCCTTTTTTTTTTTTTTTTTAGCTTTCAGGATCCATGCTGTATCACTCAACTCACAACCATTACATTAAGCAAAATATAAGCCAGACACGGTGGCACAATCCTACTATTTCAGTACTTGGGAGACAGATGCAGAAGGATCAGGAATGCAAGCTCATCCTTTTGGCTAGGTAAAGAATTTGAGGTCAACCTGGGCTATGTGAGACCATATTTCAAGAGACAAAAAAATTAGAACAAAAGAAAACAAAAACGGCATATAATACTGTGATAGGAAAGACACTCTAAACTTGTTTTTCCTTTTAGTTCTACCTTTTAGCTAAATTGTATTACTATACAGTAATACTTTACAAAATATGAACTATAAACATTCATATTTTAAAAGATGCTCTAAAATAAAAAAGCAATTGTCTAATGAATATTAAATGTAGGCCTTAATGACAATGATCACATTAGATTAATTCTTCCACCATTCTTTCCCTCCTCACCCCAATTTATTCAGACCCTTATTTCCATAATCATTTCTTAGATTACTACAAAGTATTTTGTTTACCTGTACCTTGCTCTTCGATAAAACTGAGTTTGAATTTCACTCTCAAATTTAAGAAATGGCATGTGCTAACAGGATTTCTCTAGAACATCTAATAGAACATTCAACAATGTCAAAATTTTATACACTAGCATTGTTCAATATGGTAGGTATTAGCCATTTCTGGTTGTTAAATAGGTAAAATTGTGGATAATAAGAATTGTGGGCATGACATTTTTGTTGAGTTAGTTCTTGGGAATGTCATACATATTTATATTGCATTCTGGTTATTTTCCCCAACATTTCTAATCTCTCTCCCTCTTTCCTTAGCCCCTGCTCCTCCCTACCTGTCTCTTACTCAGATACATAACCTCATTTTTGTCTTGTGACCCATTTTTTTTAACCATTTACTTTAACCAGAGCCACCTATCCGTCGGCCCAGTCCACTGGAGTTTGGTGGGGGTGACTATAGTCAACTTTAATTGTACTTACGTTTAATTTATTGAAAACTAATAATTACTACATTGTCAACACAAGGTTAGATTTTACAGTCAAGTATTAGAGTCACTTACTTAGAAAATGATCTCAAACTACTAAGGCTACTAATGAAACAGATCTGAAAAAAAATCTTAATGCTTACTGTCAGATCATCAGCTGTCTTAAAATACAGATGAAAGCAGCAAGGCATCCACCAGCAGGAAATGAGAGGTTAGCAGAGACTATATAGAAGAGGAAGGGTGGGAGATAAAATAAAGGAGATTTAGGTAAGCACCACGTGAACTGTGAAAGCTTTCCTGGGTTACAATGAAGAGAAAAAAATAATAATGACAGTCATATAAATGCTGACATTCAACAGAAAGTTTGTTCCAATAAAACCGAAAATATTTCGTGTCATTCAAGTACATATGCACATTCAATAAGCAAGTGATGTGTGCTCAGTATATGCCCAGAATGAGGAATTTCACTAGTTTAAAACATGTAGTACCGCTGTGTTTTCAGAGCACCATCAAAGGCCTTTAATTTCAAAGAAATGGGTCTTCAGTATGCAATGGCGATAATTTTCTCCATTCTTTTCTCTAATCTACTCAAATGATTTGATTTTTGCCTTTCTGGCACCCACTGTTTTTTCTTTTGACTGTAGATAAGAGAGAGGACTGTTGGCCTGTTTTCTCAGACTGCTGCAAATCCATATGTCTGTTTATACAAAACATTCACCCAGGGTTCTTATCTCAGCTCTTAAGAATGAAAATAAAAGAAAGAAAAAAACCCAGCGAAATAAATGTTAAAAGTAAAATATTTGTGGTCTAAAATAGTGGAAAATGTTCTTTTAAGACCTTAGAGTCTATTCCTATGAATGTTGTCTAGCTTTGAAAAGAGCTAATTAACCTTGCTTTATGCTGAAGGGCTTGGGTCTACAGCCTGTGTAGGGTGCTACGCTGGAAACTGGAGGGCCCCTAATTATTAGCATTCTAATTAAGCCGTATGTAGTTTAAATACACAATAGATGTCCTATTACCACATCCAAGATATTAAGACATTAAAATTTAAAGCAAACCAAATTCTACAACAGCAGCTGAACTGACCACGGTTATTTCTGTAAGAGAATTATATAAATAATGCTGACAAGGATCATAAAAGGTGAATCATGGGCTCTAGGGATTTAGACATTTAAAGGGCCGTTGGACTTCTATCTAATCAAAAGCCATCCCTGGTCGTGACGGGGGCGGGGGGGGGGGGAAGGAAGGCCACCATCCTAAGGTTGGAACGGCCGGCCCGATACCCCAAGGCATGCCACGGCGAAATTTTGTGGGAATTTTTCCTAAGGCTGAGCTGAAGTCCGCCTTCCCAGAACCCACGCCCCCTTTCCTGTCTTTACCTCTCCACTGTGCCCAGAGCCTAAGCACGGAGAGAAATCTCCGGGCTTTTCACCTCAGAGATAGCCAGTCAGTCAAACTCCCAGTCGCGGGGGGCCCAAACCGTCAGAGGACCAACCTGGCACCGCTGCGCTCCCTTTTCCCGCCCTCGCCTTCTTCCCCTCAAGACTCTTTCGCAGCTCCTGTCCTCAGCCGAAGTTCCGCCTCTGCTCTCCGTCTCGCCCTCTTCACGCCCGCTTGAAGCGCGAAGCTGGGCGACGACGTCAAGGCAGTGGCCCTGTCAGGAGGCCACCCGGGGGGCCCCCCAGCGGCCTGCGGGCGCTCGCTGCCTCTCTCCGCCCCCGCGGCGCCTCGCGCCAGCTCCCGCGCCTCTCCCCTGCCGGAACACGCGCGCTCCGGCCAACCCGCGAGGTGGCTTTTCCTCAGAGCGCGAACCGCAGCCCCGCCGCCACCCCAGCCCCCTTGGCGGACCCCAGCGGGGCCCCTCTGGTACTCGCCTCTTCCCCTAGTCCAGTCGTCGCCAAGGGGCCGCCTTGGCCCCTCAGCGGCAGGGCCGGAGCCAGCCACGGAGTCTCCACCGCGTCGCGCCCCTGGCCGCGCTCGCAGGCAACTGGCGGCGCGTGCTGGGGAACCTCCGCTTGCCGTCGACGTGACGTAGTGGCTGCTCCGCGGAGGGGCGCGGGGGCGTGCGCGGCGAGCTGGCTCCGTCCCCCGGCTTGACCCTTGCCCCCTGCAGGCGCGGAAGAGCCTGCCTTCAAAGTTTGCTGTCCCTTCCGAACTGTCGGGAAAAGCTGACAGAGCGCCTGAGGGAGCCTCACGACAATAAACACACGCCCACGGCACTTGCCGAGGGAGCGTGAAGGCAGCGGAGGAAGAAAACTTAAGTCGAAAGCAACAGGTGGCCCCAGACTCTCGAATAAAAGAGACCGTTAGGGGGACCCGAGTCAAAGGGAGGACGTGCCCCTTCCTAAAGGCTGTGGGAATCCTACTTCTTTTCCTAATCTTTACAGACCATAAAATCGAGGTCCTGACTAAGGGATGAGGGCGGAGGAGTCGGGAAAGGCTAGAACTAGGGTCTTTTGTAGTTACCCAGTGTTCCGCGGATGCTTCGGATTAGTTCAAGTAGTTCCCCCGTGGTATCGTGCGGTGGACGGAGATGCTGTGTGTTTAAAGATGCCGTGTGTTTAAAGGAGACCCACGGAAGTGCCCCCGTTTTCACACTGCGAGATAAATTATTGCGTTTCACAGGAGTATAGGTGTCATAAAAAACGAAAGAAACAAGAAAAAAACCCCACATCTCGTGACCCCTGGCCGCTGTGAAACTGAATCTGTAGCCTCCATTTCACACAAAGCTGAAATTATACTCTTATGTATGGTCTTGCAGCACTGGATGTCGTATCTGAAAATCCCTTTTGCCTGCACCAAGCGTTACTGAAGCTGTGGGTGACAGAGGTGCCATGATGGGTAAATGCACATATTTTTTTTAATCCTTTATGAAAGGAAACATCTAAAAGTGATGACAATAAAGTAAATCAAGCTTTCCATTAATACCCACGTTCACTGAAAAAAAAAAAAAGATTCCCCGGGGATTTCATGTCTCCTCAAAAAGCTGTCTGGTCCAACAAAGAAAATTAATGAATTCTGAACATAGCTGAAATTAATCTGGAAAATAATGGGATTCATTTCTTTCATTTTACAGATGGGGAAACTGAGGCCCACATATAAAAGTTCTTGTTTCAAATCACATGTTGGGGAGAAGGGGGCTAAGGACTAATCATCTATACCTCATTTTAGTACTTCCATAAATACCTCACATATATTTTTAAAGCACCTCAAAAAAATAGAGAATTTTGAATTTTGTGAAGTCACGCATAGGCTTGTCTTTCAGAATCTAGGCACAAAGACTGGGGCGGGGGGCAGGGATCCAAACACTAAAGATGAGCGAGAGAAAGCAAGTGATGATGAGTGGGCAGAAGAGATGAAACACAGGAAAAAAAAGCATGAATATACATGAATCACTTGAGACCAAATGAAATTATTAGAACCATCTAGCAAGCAGGGAAAGATATGCTGGCTCATGTCCATTTTTACCGAAGTAGATGTTTACTACCTTTATCAGATGGCTCAACATAGCTACTCTCCTGCTTCCTCTTTCTATGTATGTCGATGGTACATATATAAATTGTTGTTGTTATTATTATTACTAACAACTTTGGGAAGCTTACAGTGAAATTATCTTAGGTTTCAGTATTTGAGTACATACATAGACGCTAGTTCAGGGTTAGTTCATTTGCGTTGTTGAAACCTTTTTGTTATTTAATCAAAGGGGCATTTTTATTTAGAATTTTTGTTTAGAGTTAGAGCATAAATAATAGTTTGTTTTTATTACCAAGGTTTCAGCATCCTGCAAGTTAATCTGATAAACTAATGTGTGCTAATTTGTTAATAATTATTGCCAACCTCCCTCTTAAGATATATGTAATTTAACAATAGCTTTGTGTAATGTCAATCACTAAGACCTGGCAAGGTTTAATTACACCTTCTGCCCCACTGTGTTTATCCTTTCAAGTGCTATATGCCACACACACACACACACACACACACACACACGGTTATTTATGTAAAAAAGCGAGCAAACTAAGAATGAAACATTGTAGATATATAAAATAACCTAAAATCCTCTAATTTTAAGTAAAGGGATTTGAGTAAGCAATGTGGGGATAATAGGATTACTGTTTATGAATATTGCGTCACAGATTTCAAAGGAGTTTTACATGTACCTTCTTGTTTTTTCCAACAAATGATATACCATTTGCAGAACACAAACATGAATTCTTAGGGGGACAAACCATCATTATATATGTTAGCTTCACAGTAATTATAAACCAAAACTTAATAAAAATTCAATAGCTCATTGTGATAAAAAAATAAAAACTACATGGTAATGGTGGTCCTATTACTGTCAGGGTAATATTTGCACAGAATCTCTGACACAATTTCCACAATAAAAACCATATTATATATTATTAAAACATTTACACCTTCTCAAGATATTCTGAATATGTTGCTCTCATAAAAGCACACATACGTGGTCTCTCTCTCTCTCTCTCACACACACACACACACACACACACGCAAGCACACAAACATGAGTTTCCCTAGTCTTTTCTACCATATAGCAGCAGAAAATAAAAGTGCTACAGTACATTCCTCTTTATTATTATGATACAAATGAAATCATGAATTCAATTTAACTATGTAATCACAATTAATTCATATTTCCTCTCTCTTCCTTTGTAAGGTTCAAGTACCTCAGACAAGATAGACATCTGATTTGCATAAACAGAAACAATTCCATAAAAAAAACTCAGTAAACCTAACATTCAGCATGGTGAATATAGTTAATAATGTATTGCTTGCTTCATATTTATTAACAATAAAGCATCCAAGGCAGATCTTAAGTGTTCTCCTTATAAAAGAGAAAAGACAACTATGTCAGAAGTTAATAATCTTGATCACGATAATTATGTCACAATGTACATGTAAGCCAAAACATCACGTTGCACAACTTACACGCATTTATTATTTTATTAGTCAATTATTCTACAATAAAGCCATAAAAATATCAATTAAAATAATTTTCCCAAACATCCCTGAAATTTAGTCTTCCTATCCTAAGCAAAACACAGTTTTGCATAGTAGAAATTCAGAAATATGCTTCAGAAGATATACATAATACAATTTTAATTGATTATTTTCTAAAATGTTCATTTTTTATCTTTGCATTGTTAGCTAGCTAGTAAAAGCAGCAACAACAAAAACAATCCACTTTTTCTCTTTCCTATTTTCTTCATCGATACAGAACAGGCACAGTTGCTTAACATGATTCAACTATAAATTTATAAGAAAAAGTGACTCACCTTTAAATAAACAGCAGGTTGTCACGTTCGAGATAGAATTCAAACAACACTGACTCTTATAAGTCAGACACAGCTTGCCACCAGGTCTGTACTCTGAGAAATGCTTCCCAAATCAAATCTACTCCCCTAAGCAACAGCCTTCATCCGTTTACTGGTCACTGCTCTCTCTGACGTTATGTGCTGTAGTGTAGTAGCATCCAGTCACATGGCAGCTGCATGGGAGGAGATATGTAACAAGTACTTTACAAATCATTCCCTGCATCTGTGTAGTACCATGAGAGCTTCAGAGTATCTCTACATATATTATCTTATTTGAGCCTGACAGCAAAGTTTTGAAAATGATTGGGAGGAGAGACTGTTAATATCTACCAGAACTGAGGAAGCTGATGCTGAAGATTAAATTATTTGCCCAATGCAGCACCGTATGACAAGAAAAAAAGACTGAGACTTGAACCCTTTTTATACACTCCCACCTAGTGTTTTTATCTATTATCGCTCCAATAGGAATATCAGAGAGTTAATGGTTTCATAATTTATTGCAATTATTTCATCTCCTTCAGAGTCTCTTCTCCTTCAGAGATTAATGGAAATGTTATGCATATCACAGGCATAAGGTTGAGCTCTCTGGACAGCAAACAATCTTGGCCAAAAAAAAAAAAAATCCTACCTCTTTACAAATTTCTCTTTTCCCCTATTCCTATTATTGCTATTTCTCTGACAAATATACATGTCCCTAGGCACTGCCCTGACACCATTTACATATTGGAATTAAACTATTGCTCAGTGATAGTAGTCCCTAAATCTTTTACCATCTATTTTTTTCAATTCAAATAACCTTTCAAAACCACCTGCTTTAAGCCAATTTTGGCAATAAATATCTATAATCTCATCACTTGGGAGGTAGAGACAAGAGTTCTTGACCAGTATACACTGAAAACTGACATTTTATCTCAAAAATAAAATTAAGAAAAGCTAGTTCCTTTAGTTAATTTTTTGGTAAGTTTTCATGTTACAAATACAGGAAAGAATAAAAATACATCTGCATAAACATATATGCAGACACACAAACAACTATGCACAGAAATTTATAAAATAAAAATCTACTAAATTAAAAAATCCTGGCTGCATCAATTAGTGTTTGAGTGGAATAATCCAGAAATATTGAAAAATTCAGTGAAAGAAAAAGATTCAAAGTGATAGTAATGATTCTGCAAATATATTCTGGAATATATTGATTAGAGATCATTGATTAATTTGGAGTGATAGAAATTGAATCCAGTTTGCAAGAACTACTAATAGTAAAATATTCAACATTTGTTTCATACCAGAAACTGCGTTAACATTTATTTAGTGATTTTTTTTAAATAAAAGCATTTTATTTTGCTTTACTGCACTAGGTTTAATAAAAGGCACATTTCATAAATGTAAAGCTCAATGAATTTTCTCAAACTGATAATTTCTACATAAAAGGTCAAAAAGCAGAGCATTACCTGTACCATGCTCTTTGAAAATCCATTTTACTGTTCTTACAGCACTTGTATTAGGTAGTTATTTTTATTCCCATTTCCTCACTGAGAAAATTATTTCAGATATTTTGACACATTTATTGTTGCACAGCTTGTAAATATCAGAGATAGGCTTGGAATATTTCTAAATGCAAGGTTCATGCCATACAATTACATTTACAGAGTTGAGAAATGAAGACCGCTGAGATGGCTTAGTCATAAAATGCATGCCAGACAAGCACAAGAAGCTGAGTTCAATCCTCAGCACAAAAGCATGCCATGGGATATGAATTTGTAATTCCAGTATTGGGTATGGAGAGATACATGGATCTCTTGGTCTTACTGGCCAGCCAATCTAGTCAAAGTGGAGAGGTCAGTGAAAGATGCTGTATCGAAAAATACACTGATTGAGAAAGACACCCAACATCAGCCTCTGGCTTCAACACATAAACACATATACTCATCAACACACACACGCAGTTTCTGGAGTGGAGAGAGAGAGAGAGAGAGAGAGAGAGAGAGAGAGAGAGAGAGAGAT
>NW_021604563.1:17813104-17825159 GCF_004785775.1 Grammomys surdaster
AGAGAGAGAGAGAGAGAGAGAGAGAGAGAGAGAGAGAGAGGGAGAGATGAAAAGTGCTATAAAAGCAAAAATAAGTTTAAAATCTGAGTAACTAATAGAACTGAAGGACAATTTAAACAAAAGAAATGATCTTTTAAAGAAAATATAGACTGGACTGTAACCAGTGGACCAAGAGAGATCAGATACAGTGAAGACTTAGACTACTAAATATATGATAAGATAAAGAGTTGATTGGAAAAAAAGAGAAACAGAATCTTATATAACAGATGGAAAGGGCATGTTAATATGGAATGAAGATAGGTAGAGGCAAATAAGTTATCTACACTGAGACTGATAATCATAAGAGTAAGACCAAATTTAAGTATCAATTCTGGTAATATCAATACTTTGAAATATATTGGAGAAAATATAATAAAAAATATATAAAATAGGGGCTGGTGAGATGGCTCAGTGGTTAAGTCCAGAGGTCATGAGTTCAAATCCCAGCAACCACATGGTGGCTCACAACCACCTGCAATGAGATCTGATGCCCTCTTGTGGGGTGTCTGAAGACAGCTACAGTGTACTTATAATAAATAAATAAATAAAGTTTAAAAAAAAAAAAAAGAAAGTTTAAAAAATATATAAAATAAAATCTAAACTACTTATTGAATACTTAAACCAGGCAGTGTTCTAAGTCATTTTAACACATTAGATAATACAAATTAAATAAAATCCCTGTAAAATAGGAAATAGCTGTATTCCAGTTTCTTAGATCAAGATGCTGAGGTAAACCTTAAGAGTGGAAAGAAGTGACACCTTACAAAACCAGGACACTGTAAACATGTATGCATAATTGACAAGAGCCACTCAGTATGAAGACGGACAGCCCTAAAGTATCAGTAACCCTTGAATGCATCGCCTAATTTTATAGAGAAGCAAAACAATGTATTGATGTTGTTGATGATGATGTTGATGAAGAGAAAGAGAAGGATGTAGGTAATGGTGGTGGTGGTGATGATGATGATGATGATGATGATGATGATGATGAACTAGCCAGGAAACCAAACTCATATTCAATGAACACTGATTAAGAAAATAAAATGTACAATCCAAATATCCCAATTTAAAACTGGCATATAGAGCTAAACAGAGAATTCTCAACAGAGGAATATCTAATAGCCAAGAAACATTTAAAGAAATATTAAATGTCCTTAGTCACCAGGGAAATGCAAATCAAAATGACTCTGAGATCCCAACTTTTATCCCATCAGAATGGCTAAGATCAAAAACTCAAGCAACAGCACATGCTAGTGAGGATATGGAGCAAGGGGAACACTCCTCCATTGTCAGTAGTAGTGCAAACTTATATAACCATTCTGGAAATCAATTTGGCAGCTTCTCAGAAAACTTGGAATAGTTATATATTAAGACCCACCCCTGGGCATATACCCAAAAGATGTTCTACCATCCCACAAGGACACTTGCTCAGCTATGTTCGTAGAAACTTTATTCATAATGACCAGAAACTGGAAACAACTTAGATGTTCCTCAACTGAATAAAGGATAAAGAAATGTGGTACATCTACACAATGGAGACTACTCAGCTATTAAAAACAATGACATCATGAATTTTGCAGGCAAATGGATGGAACTAGAAAATATCATCCTAAGTGAGGTAATCCAGACACAAAAGAGCACACATGGTATGTACTCACTGATAGTGGATATTAGCCATAAAGTACAAGATAACTATGGTGTAATCCCAAGATTCCCAAGAAGCCAAATAACAAGGAGCGCCCAAGGGAGGGTGGTTGAATCTTTCTCAGAAGAAGAAATAAATAAGAGGTTGAGGGAGGAAGGGAACTGGGTGGGAGAGGGGATGGGAGAGGAGTGAGGCAGGGGAGGGATCAAGTATAGGGAGACCAGGGTAGAGAGAACAGAAATCTGCAGTTGGTGGGGGTAGGCAATCTCTAGGACATGCCAGAGACCTGAGATGTGGAGGGAGGGGGAAGACCACAGGGTGTCTATGGGGATTACTAGCTGAGACTCCTAGAAGTGGGTGATACAGGATCTTGAACTGGTTACTTTCTGTAGCCAGGCAGGACTCCTAGTGGAGGGATAAAGACAGCAAACCACTCACAAAACCCCAAATGTGTCCTGCCTACAAGATATGCAGTGACAAAGATAGAGCAAAGGTGGAGGGAACGGCCAAACAATGATTTGCCCAAATTGAGATTTATCCCATGGGCTAGAACTAATCCTTGACAGTATTAATCATACTCTGTTAAGCTTGCAGACAGAAGCCTAGTATAAGTGTCCTCTGAGAGGCTCCACCCAGCAGCCTATGGAAACAGATGCAGACACCCACAGCCAAACATGAGATGGAGATCAAAGAGTCTTGTGGAAGAGGTGAGGCAAGGATTGAGGGACCAGAAGAGCTTAAGAACTCCATAGGAAGATCAACAGACTCTACTAACCTGTACTCCTGGGGGGGCAGGACTGTAGTCTGTAGTCTCCCAGAGACTGTACTACCAACCAAAGAGCAAGCATTAACTGGATCTAAACCTTTCCCTACCCTAGCCCTGCACATATGTAGCAGATGTGCAGCTAGGTCTTCATGCAGGTCTCCCCAAAACTTGTGGATCTTGTTTCTCTAACTGGACTGCCTTGTCTGGCCTCAGTGGGAGAAGATGTGCCTAGTCCTGCAGTGGCTTGATATGCTGTGGGGGATGGGAGGCAGTGGGGAGGGTGTTTGTGGAGGTTGGGGAGGTGATACCAGAGGTGGGGCTCCACCTTCTCAAAGGAGAAGAAGGGAAAATGGGAGAAGGATATTCGTGAGAGAGTGCTGAGAGGAGAAGGGGCACTGATATTGGGATGTAAAGTGAATACTTAATTTTTTCAAAGAAGGGGAAAATATGGTTGTGAAACTTTTCCCCTTTCTTGTGAGAAGGTTTCACTATTGTAATCCAGGCTATCCTGGAAATAAAGAACCTCCTGCCTCAGCTTCCTAAGTCCTGGCATGATAGATATATTCTATCACATCCCATTTGAAAGCTGATTAAATGACTTTAATCAAACATATTTATTATAAAATTGTGTGTTACTATCGTAAGGAAGTTAGAACAAATAAAATCATCTTAGCTTTTATTATCTAACTTGACTGGTTTAACACATGTTCAAACTAGTTGGAGTACACACACACACACAAACACACACACACACACACACGAGAGAGGGAGAGGGAGAGGGAGAGGGAAAGGGAGAGGGAGAGGGAGAGGGAGAAACTCAATTATCAGAATAGAAGCTGGGAATAAATAAATCTTTAGAACCTCCATAGAAATGCCAAAATTAAATGCATGGGCTTGCATTTTGAAAAACAGAAAACACACAAAGTTTATATAAATAGGTAAAAGTGGTAGATTCATAAATTGAAGCAAAGCCATCTACTTCCATATTCCTTGCATACAGAATGCTATTAAGTATTTATTCATAAAAGAAGAGAAGTTTCAAGGTTGAAAATAAATAGATGAGATAACCAAAAAGGCAGCTAGATGTGGGGAGGTGGGAGAAGAGGCATGGGGACAAACAAAATTGAGTTCCTTGGGATGAAAAGAATGGAAAAAGTAGGGAGAGTGGATCAAACTTCTCATGGAAATTCTATCCTATTACAATTGGATTGTTTATCTCTTCCCAAGAACTGATTTGAAATCTTAGCATATCACTTACTATATATTTACTAGTAAACAGTGAAAATGCAAATTATCCCTGTGAGAACCATTATGAAGAGTTCTACATGTCACTAATTCTAGAACTCATTACTACAAAGCTAAATGTAGAACATCTCATATTTTGAAATTAATATCATGATTTGAACTACATCTCCCTCTTCCTCTCTGTCACATTAAACCTCTTAGTTTTTAATGTTTCTGCTAAAATTTCTAGTATGTATGCAGGCAACAACCACATCTATACAAAATGTTTTATACACAGTATTTTTAATATATAATATTTTTGAGAGTGATAAAAAGCACATACTCCAGCCCTCAAATTCTGTAGTAGCTAAAAGGATGTCACAATAGGTGCCATATTTTACTCCCTCCTATGGTGTAATGCCTAAATCTGAAAGTACTAGAGAATTAAGGATTGAACTTCTTTTGTGGTTACCAACAATCTACTGGTTGTTCATCAGTTCTCTAAGCAAGATACTGAGGCAGAACCTATTAAAGTTTCAGGGTGATAAGTAGTTAAATGGAAAAGATATCAGAAAGATAGAGTGCCTCAATGCTATCTGAGAAACAAAGTAGGAAGCTGAGCTTAAGACAAGCATGTCCTACTTCATAGTTTGGACAGAGGGCCAGTAATATGCCAACAATGTTTTTGCTTTTAAAATCTCAGTATAATTCCTTCAAAAGAAAGCTTAATGTTTATGCTGGCTTCTTTCCGGAGTAAATGATTTTACTATCAAAGAAACTAAATAGTATTCTCATCAAAGGGCATGCTACAAAAAATTAAACATACAGATGCTAATGCCAAAATAGCAAGTACTAAAAATACCAACAATGTTATACATATAGCTTTTGAACACTTACTCTCATTTCTCTATTTTAAATCCTGTAAGATCTCTGTCTTCTATTTGTAAAGAAAATCCCAAAGGCTTTTAATGATTAAATATCATGAGAAGATAGTGTTCTCACCACAGAAAAGTAGTTACACATAAGAGAAAACTGAGTGCATTGTCAATATTTCTTTTTCTTGAAAGAAATAACTTAATATCTGCAATAATGTCAAAACCCCTGAGTGTGTATCCTTAAGGACAGTGGATTCTTTTCTAGAATGTAATAATAGCACATTTGCCTATCTCAAAAGCCAAGTTATTTCTGACCAAGAATGTGGTTTCAGAACAAACTGGAACACCAAGCTACATGATTTAAAATTATACTACAGACAGGCATAATGATTTATCCCTACAGGAACCTGAGGCAGGATTATTGCTGTGAGTTCAAGGCCAGCTCCAGCTGCTTAAGTAACTTTCAGATAAGCTTAGACTACATTGTAGGGTCTTATCAAAACAAAATCAATAAAATTATACTACAGTCCTTTAGTAATCACAGCAACATGAGGCGAGGATAAAATCAGATATATCAACCAAACAACAGAACACAAAGTCTAGGGGAAAGACCCATAAAATTTTGAGAAGTTGATCTTTAACAATGTTCCAAAGAACACACAATGGGAAAAAGACAGTTTGTCAATAAATACTGTTGATACTTCCATCTGCATAAAACATAATTTCACACCATATCCAAAATCAACCAAAATATACATAAGATTTAAATGTAAGATGTGAAACTGTAAAAAGACTACAAAAATACATAAGGAAAAATCTTCTTAGTATTGGTTTTATGAGTTACTTTTTCAGGATATGAGTTTAAAAGCACAAAAAAGCACAAAAAAACCCAAAGGAAACAATAGATAAATGTAATTTTGTGCAAATAAAATGCTTCTGTACAGCAATGGCAAAAGTCAGAAACAGCAAATCAAAACAAAAGATAATGTCAGGCATAGGAAAGTATATTTGCAAACCAACTATTTGCTGGAGAGCTAATATCCAAAATATATAAAGTCAATCAACCAATTTGAAAACAAATAATAATCTGCTCAAAATCTGAAGAATGGACATGAACAGACAGTATGAAAGGGTAGCATACAAATGGCTAATGGGTATAGAAAAAAATAACTCAGCATCAATAATAATTAGGGAAATATACATTAAAACAAATTTAGGTATCAACTCACAGCTGTTATAATCATATGAAGAGCCAAATGTGTTGGAAGAGGTGTCTAAAAAAGGGACTTCTTGTGTACTGTCCGTGGCAATATCTATCAGTATAACTATTATAGGAAACACCAAGAAAATTCCTCACAAAACAAACACCTGAATCAGTCAAAAGTCTATCTTAAGGGTATATAACCAAAGGATAGCACATGCATTGCAGCAGTATTTATAATAGAAGGTATGAAATCAACTGAGGTTTCCAGCAACAGATGAATGGATAAAGATACACACACACACACACACACACACACACACACACACATTCTAGTTCATGAAGTCATTGTTTTTAATAGCTTGAGTAGTACTCCATTGTGTAAATGTACCACATTTTCTGTATTCATTCCTCTATTCAAGGACATCTGGGTTCTTTCCAGCTTCTGGCTATTATAAATAAGGCTGCTATAAACATAGTGGAGCATATGTCCTTGTTATATGTTAGAGCATCTTCTGGGTATATGCGCAGGACTGTTATAGCTGACTCCTCAGGTAGGACTATGTCCAATTTTCTGAGAAACTTCCAGACTGATTTCCAGAGTAGTTGTACCAGCTTGCAATCCTACCATCAATGGAGGAGTGTTCCTCTTTCTCCACAATCTCACCAGCATCTGCTGTTACCTGAGTTTTTGATATATATAAATTGTGACTACATCTTAATATATCTGAGAAAAACAAAGATAAAATTTATATTTATATTTTGAAAACAAATGTTATTTCATTTTTTCTTGCTTATGCAAAGTTGTGATAAGCCTCGTTTTGTTTTGTTTTGTTTTGATCTCAGAAACAGTAGCTGTCTTTATTGACTACATAGGCAGGATACATTGTTATGACATGCAGAACATGTTTTAAATACTAATGTGCAGCATGTACACAGTTTAGAGTTCTGTTTGTCCGACTCAAACTATAACATTTATGATTTTTGTTGATGCTTCACTTAGCGGACCTGCCTTCTTGTCTGCCCAGTCACTCCTTCCTGCCTGCCTGCCTGCCTGCCACAGTGAGTATGTACTATAGACATAGTGTTTTCTAGTAACTGATCACCCTAAACAAGTATGTCTCATGGTGGTGGTGATAGAGAGGGGGGCTGCTAAGAAGACAACTACTCTCAAAGTGAAAAAGACATAAGGAGCTAGAAGTTTGAGTGCCAAGAAAATGGCAGAGTCGGAGCTCTGCACACCCCTGCAGTTGCCTGTCACCATGTCTTACTCTTCACCTATGGAATTTATCAGAATAGCTCTCATCCCTCCTCAGCAATCCTAAATGGGTCCACAAACATCTTTAGATTATGATGGTGAATGTGAAACCACTTTAAGGGCACAATCTGTTTCCTAAATTCATATTCTTTGTCTCTCTGTCTCTCTCTCTGTCTCTCTGTCTCTCTCTCTGTCTCTCTCTCTGTCTCTCTCTCTGTCTCTCTCTCTCTCTCTCTCTCTCCCTCTCTCTCTCTCTCTCTCTGGTTTTCCTCTTTCAAATGAGATATTTCAAAATGTATTAACATTCATTGATTCTGAATGGATGTATTTAATATACTTAATTTCACCATCATTTTCCCTAGGTGTATTGTAACTTAATATTTAACTGTGCTGAATTAGACTACATTGAAAATTCCCACATTAAATTGGAAAAAACACTAGAAGTCTCATATCCACTTACCTCTGGCCAAATTAAATATTCTCAAGTCTCAGATGATATAAGGTATTTTTCCCATCTGAGTTTCTTAGGTTTTCTCTTTCCTCAAAACTCAGACAGTGTTATTTCTGCAACTTACTTAATTACCTGAACGCACTGTGTAATATTTCTGGACCTCAATTGTTTCATTTGCAAAACAGTCAATAACAACTCAAAGTGGTATCTGTAGATCAATTTTTAAAATGTATGTACTCTGTAGCTTAAATATAAGGTAATACTTTTTTCCTTAAAATTAGTACATTTAAAGTAGGTACTCATTCTTTCTTAACAACATCAGAAAGTTGTAAGGGAAATCTCCCTTTCATTTCCAAAGGCACATCAAGTGTAATACCTCTAATGTCTTCCTTGGTTTTCTTTTGTGAAAAAAGCAATTGAACATGGACATTTAGAGAGGAAACCTCAAAGCTCAATCTTCTCTCCCATGCAAAAGACCTTAAGAAGCCTCATTAGAGAAGAGAGGTATAAGATCAAATTGCTTCTCATGGTCTGTTGTTTATATTGACAACCTTGCCTATGGTTTTCACAATCATTTAACTTTTAAAAATGGTAGTACTCAGTAGGAAAAATGCCAGTCCATGCAGTAGCTTAACAGTGTCACTGGCTACCATGTTGAAATAAGAGTATCTAAAATTACAAAGCCATTTGTGTTTTCTAAGCAGATCAGACATGAAAAGAAAGAAATGAGTGTAGGAAATGAGAAGTCATATCTTTTGTTTAATCATGACTGATTCTGAACCATGTAACTTTTTTTTAAGTATCACACCTGAGTGATAGCTCAGGTATCTGAGTGACAGGGACACAGCTTCTACGAAGAGTGGGACTCTGGCAATCCAAGGTTTTAAAGTTTTGTTGTTGGTGGTATTTTATTTGTTTTTATTCTATGTATATTGGTGTTTGCCTGGATAGGACCCAGAAAGGTCAGAAAATACTGTCAAATTCCCCTGAGTCTGGAGTTATATACAATTTCTAGCCACTATGTGGATGCTGGGATTCAAACCTGTGTTCTCTAGGAGAGCAGACGGCACTCTTAACCACTGAGTCATCTTTTTAGCCTTCAACGCTATTTTTAACTGTAATGGTAAATACATCATTTTGAGTCATCCTTTTAGGCTCCCAAGGCTATTTTTAATTGTAATGGTAAATAACTCATTTTGTTTCTCTAATTTGACAATAATAAACGTGTGATGAAAATGGAAAGTACCTATACAATGAGAATGTATTGTTAATTTTCTGTCCCTCTTTTCGTTCAATCAAAGGCATTAAGTTACTCTTGAGTTTCATTTTACTACTGAGTCAAATCTATATTTTTGGTTTCTGTTATGACAGTCAGATATATTGCCTTATGCAAATTTTAGAATTCTAAAATATTATTTCCTACAGAGAAAGTTCAAATAGAATTTTGAGAGAAAGCTTAGCCCCAAAGAAGTCTAATATAACATACATAAAACGGTTATTACCTATATTTTTCATTATGTCCACAGTATAAATCACTGTTTAAAAATATAACATGAACTGGCTAGTTCACAATCCTGTAAGAACACAAAGCAAGTAGCTGATTTAATGAAAGGAAAAAAATGAAAGGGAGTCACAAGAGGCCTATGTGATCAGAATGCTAATAGGAACCACTAACGTCACTGATATCTCTGCTCGCTCTTGAGCCATTCCTCATTTATGAGTCACTTCGAAATCGAGGCTCTCCATGCTAAGGAAAACCATGTATTTAAACTTAATTTATTTGAACAAGATCATCCCAGCACAATTTGTCAGTTTATCAGCTGGTTTTTATTTTATCAGAATGTTTGTCTCTGGATCATCTGTTAGGAATATAGAGCTAAAGAAAATAAAGGATTCATTCTGAAGTAAAAAAAAAATCTAATTAATAATATGTTTCTTTATGAAAGGAGTATTTATATATGAATAACTATTTTAGAACATATCTTTATTCTAGTTGCTCTACAGATAATCTTTGGGGTCAAATCAGCACTAACTTTCAATAATTGGATTTATATGATGGTATTTCCAAATAAAACACAACTGAAGTGCAGCCCATTTTAATTTTAAACTTAATATTGTAGACATGTTTGACCTAGTGAGTGTGTTAGTGTTGTGACTTTCAGATTGAAATTGTCCAATTTGTAAACAGAATGACATACTTTCTTTCATTGCCTTGCAAAGCTATGAATATGATCAAACTGCAATGTATAAAACTTTCAAATAATTAATAAAAATATTTTAATAAGAATATCTCTGCTTCCAGGTTAGCTTATGGGTCATCGAGGTGATACTGACCTCACGAGGCTAATTATTGTGGGTACTAGCCCTTACACTTTGAATAATGATTTAGATTCCTTATAGAATTTTTATAATTCGTCTCATTTAATTCTCACAAAATTGAACCAAGATAGGTATTCCTCTGTTCCTCTGATGAGGAAACTGATACTTGAATGAGTTGTTTTATTTCATTTCTTATTTTTTTTCTTGTAAAGTGAATCGAACTTTGGACTGCACACATGAAGGAACCACAAAACTACATTCAAAGCTCTTAGAAAAGTTAATATCAGAAAACAAAATGTGGTCAAGCAGTATTTTAACACAGAGTTCCAGATCCAGAGCTGTCAATTGTAAGCACTATGCCATATATAATACTGACTGTTTTACTTAACATTGTTTACCAGGCCTTAAGAGTATAAAGATGGTAATATATAGAAAATCCAGTCATGCAGCAGTATTCTTATCTGTCTTCAGATAAGTCACTATAAAAAAAACCAGCCTAAATATCAAGCTAATACTTTTGAGACTCCTTTACCTCAACATGGCAAGATAGGACACTGAAGGGCTTATTGTTCCAGGATTAGTTTCTGAGCCATAGCCACAAATTTTGTTCCTAGAATGAAGTCTTCAGTTTTGGGTGCCTTATCATGTGACCATCACCAAGTGATAGGATGGAACCTGTCACAGTTAGGATTTGTATGTCTGCAATGAAACACCGTGACCAAAAGCAAGTTAGAAAGGAAAGAGTTTATTCAGTTTACATGTCCCCATCACTGTTCATCATAGAAGGAAGTCAAGACAAGAACTTAAACAGGACAGGAACCTGGAAGCAGGGGCTGACAAAGAGGCGATGGAGGAGTGCTGCTTTCTGGCTTGAAACCTCATGGTTTTCTCAGCCTGCCTGAGAAACAGAGAACCACCAGCCCAGGAATGGCACCATCCACAATGTTCTGGGCCTTTTCCCCATTGAACACTAATTAAGAAAATGTCTTACAGGCTTGCCTACAGCCCAATCTTATGAAGGCATTTTCTTTCTTTTTTTTTAAGATTTATTTATTTTATATATATAAGCACACCATTGCTCTCTTCAGACACACCAGAAGAGGGCATCAGATCTCATTGCAGATGGTTGTGAACCACCATGTGGTTACTGGGAATTGAACTCAGGATCTCTTAACCACTGAGCCATTTCTCCAGTCTGGAGGCATTTTCTTAACTAAGGTTCTCTCCTCACAGATGACTTTAGCTTATGTCACATTATCATAAAACTATCTACTACAAAACCTCTGGTAAATCTGAAAGCTGTGTATAGGACTTTAAGTTTTCTCCTTGAATAGTGAGAACCCCTACTCTGTTCTTATCTCAAATTCTGAATAGTCAGCTTACCACTCTGGCTGGGTTATCTGAGTAAAATCTTTGAGCCTACGTAGAGACAAGAAATTCTAAAGTGCTCAAAATATCATAGGGGTTATTATCTACCCAGAGCTTTCTGGTAAATAACAGAAACATACCATTTTCCCTTCACATAAGAATTAATCCAAGGGTGACTACATGTAAGAATAATAAATGTAAGAATAATAAATAACCATCTTTGTCATTCTGCACAAAAATCAGCTTCAAATAGATCAAAGATCTCAAACTGAAACCCAAAATACTGAAACTGCTAGAAGAAAAACATAGTAAGTACTTATAAGACATGGGTGCAGGAGAGGACTTCTAAATAGGACTTGTGTTTGCTCAGTTATTGAATAGCCCAACAATTGACAAGTTGATCTCGTGAAACTAAAAAGCTTCTGTACAGGCAAGAAAAAATCTACTGAGTGAAAAATAAGACCACATACTGGGAGAGAGTCTTGGTTAGCTAATATATCTGACAGAGGATTAACATCCAGAATATATAAATATATCAAAAAAGGGAAGAAAACAACCTACAAAATTTAAAAACAAGCTATGAATATGAACAGAGTTCTCAAAAGAAGAAATCAAAATGGCTACAAATATCTTTTAAAATGTTCAACAACCTTAGCAATTAAGGAAACACAAGAAATAAAGAAACAAATAAATCGGTCAATTAAAAAATGTTTAAATTAAACAATTAAACAATTAAAGGTGGCATACACCTTTAATTCCAGCACTTGGGAAGCAGAGGCTGGCAGCTCTGAGATCAACCTGGTCTACAAACTAAATTCCAAGACAGCCAAAGCTACACAGAGAAAACCTGTTTCAAAAGCTCAAAATAAAATAAAATAAAATAAAATAAAATAAAATAAAATAAAATAA
>NW_021604563.1:17825169-17860621 GCF_004785775.1 Grammomys surdaster
AAAATAAAATAAAATAAAATAAAATAAAATAAAATAAAATAAAATAAAATAAAATAAAATAAAACACAATCAAAATATAAATACATCATTTCCCCTCTTCTCTCTCCTACTCATTCCATTTCCCTCCTTCTAAATCCACAACCTCCTTTTTTTAACCATTGTTGTTGAATATACATATAAACGAATAAACATATAAATAAAATCCAAGACTTTGAGAGTATACACTTGTTTTAAAATTCACAGAAGGAGAGAATTCGTATTTAGTCACAAATAGCAATGTAAAGACAAGATTCTGTGGGCAAATTTCTGTCTTGAACTTAGTTATCTCTCCTTTCATGGATTCAAATATACATTCTAGCTTCTAATCTAGGTACAAAAAGGAAAGTGAATTTTCAAAAATGTTTCGACTAATAATGATTTGCTTTAACATATTTCTCTCTATGGGATACCTAAAATGTAATAAGAGACTCTAAGACATTCAATTTGCTGCAGGTTCAAGGAAAATAACTTAAGTAAAGTTCCATGGATGAATATTAAGCATCAAATTACTCCATGTTACCTTTTTCTAAAGCTAATGTAATCACAAAGTAAAAAAAAAAAAAATCTGAAAAAATATTTTATCGAAATGGAAAAACATGTATTTCAGCATTGCTACATATACAAACAAATTAACCAAAGACATTTTTAGTGGAAGTTAAAAACTAGACACAGCATTATGCTGTATTTCATAAATTATGGATTGTTATATTTTCCATATCAAATTATGTCAAACGATAACCCAGAATTATTTAAAGGTAAATAATTAGCTCTGGTCTCAGAATTATTCATAAAACACAGAGGTAAACTCTTTATGTTGACAGAAGTAAAAGGAAAGTACTGTTTGTTTAAAAAGCAACTATTTTTACAATTATGGACTATCTAAGATTAAGTGGGTCTTTATAATAAAAGAAGGGCAGTAATATATAAGATAGAAAATCATTCTACTAAGATTTAAAAATCATGTTGACATCACATAGCAATGAAATATTAGCACGTTTTAATTTGGGTGTCATATTAAAACTTTAATTATTCTGTTAATTTTTCACTTGTGTTTTTAAATACAGAGGAAGTTGCCACATCATACCAAAATTAAACTTATCTTGGATTTGTCAATTTAAAAAATGCTACATTCACTTTAAACTATTCAATTATTAAAATATTCAATAAACATTTCCAGAAGATTCATTGTCTATCATTTCACAACCTCCTGAAATTACCTTATCTCTATTTTGTCAATCTGTCACAAAATTCCTCCAATAGAACAAGTAACTAGTCTTTTAATTTATTTTGCATGTATTAATTTATTAATTCTATCAATGAAAACTTTTTGTTAAGTACTGAAATGGGTATGGTATCAGGACATCAGTAAGTAGTAAAAGGAGCTAAAGGGCTGGAACTACAGTTCAGTGATGCTGACCTGCCTAGAATGTAAGAAGCTCTGGACTCATATAGGAAGCACCACAAACAAAAACATAAGATAACGTAATAGAATAATTAGAAAAGGTCTCTCCCAGAACTGACAGGTAAGTTCTCATGTAGGGATTTTCCAGTCTGTGAATTTTAAAAACCAGACCCTACTCATGTAGTCATGATAAGGGAATTATAGATTCCAAAGTATATTTGGAGTATAAATCACACTGATAAATATTATCATGGGAGAAGATGAATTATGTTTGTGTGCAACACTTCATTTCTTTCTCAATACCCTTCAACCACTGCAACTATCTCCTTGAGAATTCTAGAATTTCTATGACTGACATAAACTCTGAAAATTAATCCTGATTTTTGTAACTGCAGTTCATAATTGACATACTTATACTCAAAAGATGCCCTCACCATATCTCAAGGACATGTGTTCCCCTATGTTCATAGCAGCCTTACTTGTGATAGCCAAAAGCTAGAAACAACCCAGATGTCCCTCAACAGAAGATTGTATACAGAAAATGTGATACATTTACACAGTGGAATACTATTCAGCTATTAAAAACAATGACTTAATGAATTTTGCTGACAAATGGATGGAACTAGAAAATATTATCCTGAGTGAGGAAACCCAAACCCAAAAGTACATACATGGTATGTACTCACTGATAAGTGGATATTAGCCAAAAAGTACAGAATGCTTAAGATATAGCCCACAGACCCTAAGAAGTTTAACAAGCAGAGAGGGTCAAGTGAAGATGCTTCAATTCCACTTAGAAGGGAAAACAAAATAATCACAGGAGATACAGGGGAGGAGAGACCTGTGTGGGAGAGAGGAGGAGGAGCGTTAAAAGGGAAAGGATCAGGTATGTGGGCAAGACAGGATAGAAGCCCAGAGGGCCAGGAAAATGAATGGAAATAGGCAGCCTCTGGAGGTGAGAGGAGGGGGGGGAACCTTTAGAAAGTACCAGAGACCTGGGAGGTGAGAGACTCTCAGGACTCAATGAGGGTGACCTTAGCCAAAATGCCAAACAGTGGAGAGAGAGAACTTGTGAAGTCCACCTCAAGTAGATAAACAGGGTTTCAAGTGGAGGGATAGGGTTACTAATCCATAGACAAAAATTCTGATCCAGAATTGTTCCTGTCTAAAAAACTGCAGGGACAAAAATGGAGAAGAAATTGAAAGTAAAATAGTCCAATGACAGGCTGAACTTGGGATTCATTTCATGGTAGGGCACTAATGCCTTACATTATTACTAGTGCTATGTTGTGCTTACAGACAGGAGCTGGGTATGGCTGTCCTATGAGAGGTTCTATCAGCAGCTAACTGAGACAGATATTTACACTTAACCAATGGACTGAAGTTGAGGACCCCTATGATTAAATTAGGGAGAGGACGGAAGAAATTGAAGGGGAGGGCGACCGCATAGGAAGACCAGCAGTCTCAACTAACCAGGAGCTCTGAGAGTGCCCAGAGACTTGGCCACCAAGGAAAGAGCATACAAGGTCTGGTCCAAGGTCAGGGCACAACTATAGCAGAGGACCACTTGGTCTGCCCTCAGTGGGAGATGTGCCTAATTCTTGAGAGACTTGAGGCCCCAGGGAAGGGGAATACCTGGGGGGAAGGGAACACCCTCTCTGAGGCAAGGCAGAGGAGGAATGGGATGAGGAACTGGCATGGGCATGGGAGGCAACAGCTGGAATGTAAATAAATAAAATAATTTTAAAATATATAGTTCTTTCAGTGTATTAAAATTATAACATCTAGAGGAATCTATAGAAACTGCAAATATCAAAATAAAACATCTTCAATAGTTATTCAACAGATCACCATGCAAAATGTCAAAATAAAGAAGATACATCTCAATTAGTTATATGTGGACCACTATCATATTTTAAAAACTAAACGGATTTCCACTGAACTCTGTTCTCTCAGGTCTCTTCATAAGCCTAATACAATATGCAATTGGGTGATTAAATCTACCATCTCTACTCCAAAAAGAGTTTTATAATTTATTATGTAAAATTTTACTTAGGCATAGAGTTTCAAATATCCATGTGACTTTGCATCCTCTAATTATGTAGACAATCAAGAACTCCTGTGTGTTTAAAGTTAGTCTTAGGCAGGCAGAAGATTTTGTCTATTTTAAAAGGAGTAACTTCTTATCATCTGCTGATAGCTCATCAACATGAATGATGTTCTATAGTCTTGCTATTTTCTTTGGCTGCATGCTTTATTTTTAATTTTTTTCTTCAGTCAAAGGATTTTCTTCAATCCTCAGTAATAGCAACAGATTTAAATAGGTAGGACTTGAAGTTTCTTTTAATATACCTTTGTTGTTTACTGATAGGTTTAAAAATAGAAGGAATTTAAGCTTCTACTAGTGGTAGCCCCACATAATCTTAGACATGTATCTAAGAGTAACTCACAGATTACCAGGATGGGTATCATTTCTATTATCTATTTTATAATCTCCTCACTGTATATACCTGACTCAGTCTCAAATGGTAGTGCCATTTATTTCTGTTCTCTTCATGTTCCCCTGTACTTTGTACATTTAAAGCATTTGTATTAATTGTAAAACCAAATTGGGCCCTTATAGAGAACCAAATTATATTCTCTTCTTTTTACTTACATGTTTATAAATATTCTAGTTACTTTGAGTTATAACAAAATTACTACATGTCACTAGTATACTGAGGTTATGTTTTGTTTTCTTAACTAATTTCTAATTACCCTTGATAACAGAGAGCAAAGATAGCATAGACAATTGAAATTTGTTCCCAAATCATCTCAGAACTCTATTCAAATGATCTCCATATCTTCTCTGAAGTATATTAACAAGTGGAATCTTAAAATGAAAAAGTGAGCTGTTTTCTGTCCTAGCTTTATGGAGGAAAAAAGAAACACACACACACACACACACACACACACACACACACACATTTTCTGGGGGAAAAAAGAAATACACACATATACACATACACAGTAGAAAAAAAGAGAAAAGCCATAATTTGGATAATCTAGAAAGTCTATAATTAATCTTTAGCTGGAGTTGAATGTTGTTAGCAACATTTAAAATTCTGTAAGTACTTATTAAATGTATTTCCTTTTATGCTAGGTATTTTATGATCAGCAGGTAAAAATTACCTTGACCACATATAGCCAACGTTTCTCAGAGTAAATGCACTTTTGAAATAGGCTTAACATTTAACTGCAGCCTTTATTTAAACAATTAACTAGCAATTTAACAGAATATAACACATGCAGTTTTATTCAACCTATTTTATGTGTACCTGGCACACAGTAAATGCTTAATAAATGCCTGTTGATTTGTTCAGTTGTCACTGTGATTAAAATGGAACATTATGTAGTCTGTTAAAACCTTTTGGATTGGCTCTTCCTAATAAAGTGTCCCTTCATAATTTTAATGTTAATATACTAAAAATTATGAGCATAATTGCATAAGGGTATATTTATCTTTCATGCTGTTAAAATTCTGTTTAATCCTCTAAATCATGTCTACACAAATATATAATCCCATTGATAGAAAACAAACAATAGAAACCCTGCTATCATTAGTTCTAGAACAAACTGAATTTAAAAATCAAGTATCTCTTTGAATTCCAGAGTACATCAGCCTTAAACACAGAATTATATTACTTGTTATATATCTATAACATTCTGAAAAATTATAGTTGCATTGTAGATCTTAAATAAATACATTAAACTCAAAGGTTTAGCCAAAATATGTCAGAGCATAACAAATGAGTGCTTCTAATTAGTCACTGGCATTGTAATATTTTTAAAAGTTATCTCCTAGTGAGTGGTCAGTCCCAAGCAATTCCTTTTAAAATAGTAGATACCGTTTGAAAGCCAGAACTACTCTAGAGTTTCATCTTGATTAGTAATGAAATAGCCATCTGCCAAATGCAGGCAGTAAAGTGGCACTAATCAAGAAAATGACAGGAAAGTTACTTCTAAACTAATTGCCCTTCTGTTAAATGAAAAAAAAAAAGAAACCTAAAGCACTATGATACAGTTTAAGCTTTTACAAGGATTGCTTAGGATGGCAATCTGGCGTATCTTAAAATACATATACATATATATATATATATATATATATATATATATATATATATATATATATAATTTTTTACATATATTTGGAGTGGGAAATAAATCTTGGATTACACAGAGTACTCCAGTTACAGGTCTCAAAAAAGGAATATAAAGTTAGCAACAAAATATTAGATGTGCATTTTTTTTCATTGTTTAAAACACTAATGATTTGCTACAGTAAGAAGCTATCACATTATTTTATTTAATAGGTGACTTGGAATGAACGTGTTAGAACATTGGAAATCTCAGGAGTCTTCGATTGATCAATGCCTTTTCCATTATTTATATTAAGAAAATATACAATTGAAGAATAAGATGAAAAATCTAATTTCATGTTAATAGATATATTTATTATGTATACCTATCAAACTAGAAACTGACAGAGAAATATATAAATAGCCCAAACGCGAGACAAATGCATTAGCCAAAATTTAATTAAATTTGCCTCAAAGGTGTCAATGCCTTTTCTGAAAGTAGCAACAAGTGTTATTTAATTTGTCAACAGGATTTTATCACTGTAGGATTTAAAATACTCTTTACTGTCATTATAAATTCTGTCCACTCAGTCCCCTATAAAAATTTTAAATTATCAATATTGACAAATTTTTACATTTGACAAATCTCATCTTTTGACAGAGGAATGTTTCTGTCTGGGTGTATATACACAAGTGTCTATCATCTAGTTAGTTCCATAAAAATCATCTTGGATGAGATACTTGTGGTAATTAGCCTCTCTAGTATTTTGTTGACAGCCACAGTGCTCTGGAAACAAACTGCACTATTTTCATTTTTCTAGAAGCTCTAACCACTGATTTTAGTACTGCCAAGCATCATGAGTATTGAGAAGCCAAAATCCACCTGAGTCAGCTGGATTTTTCCCACGGTGTCTTCTAATGTTTGCTTTTTCCCAAAATGCAAAACAACTTGAAATTTTAGGAGCAAAAATTAATGTAATTTTAATTATAGCTGAATAGCATAAAATGATACAGTATAAAAATTATCTTTCCCATTGTCATTTTACTCTCATTTTCAAATACTGACTTCATATCCAGTAAAAAACTGAATAGTTTATCATATTAATTCTTTTGCACCTAGAATATAGCTGAAGTACATTGTATACATGCATGAAAATGAAACAGTAAAACCCATTAATGTTTAATTTACACAAATTTAAATTTGAATTTTCTTGAATATAGAGGAACTAAATATTCAAAAGTCAAAGATACTTGAACCTATTAACACCTAGGTATATATAAAAAAAGGCGTCCTGTCTTCCTACCTTCATTATATGAGCTACAGAAGCATAGAAAAACAACTTCCTAAGTTTTCTTAAAGAATTCCCCTAGTGACAGTGTTCTTAAAGAAAAGGCTGGCTCTGTCATTTTCTACCGTAATTTTTACACTGAGAAAATACTGTACTTTCCACTATAATAGAGATTGTGCTAAAACAGAGGCACTTTCAAAACAAACATACATTAAACAAGCAAACTGGACAATTAACTAGGGTCACTGACATCAACAAGAGGTTTTATTTCAGACCTCAGCAGCATTCCTGGGATCCTGACTGAAAACTCTCCACAAGTGCTGCAGACATGCATGATTTCCAACCACACGATAACATCTAATCTTAAAAGGAGAAAATGTATCTAATCTGAAAGATTGACAGCCATGCAAACATAAAACCAATACATCATTCTGAGCATAAATAACTATATAGACTTGCCTGTGTTTGTCTACTGAAGCATTCAATTCTAACCGCACTTCTTGCTAAGCAGATTCTGGCAGCATGCTTGCTGTGAGACTCAATCAGCCCCGTTTAATCAGGCTTAAGGGAAACTACTGTATTACATAGCATGTGAATACATTCAAAGTGGACTCACAAGTGGCTACAACCAACAGGATTCACCATTCTCAACAAGATGTCAAATCAGAAAATTAGATTAGAAACAGGGAGTGCAAGCAAAATATATAGAAAACATCACCTTTTGTCCAAAGTATGCTGAGGTGTCTTGCTTGACTGACTGTTTCAGTGATAACACTTTTTCCTTGCTACAAAAGAACAGGAGGAGAGACCAGACAAGAAGAACCCAGGGAAGAAAAAAGGAGAAAAGAGAGGAAGAGAGGGGAGGGGAGGAAATGAGAGGAATGTTTTCCTCTTGCAGAGCATGTCAGGAAAGGGAGTGCTGTGCCAGTTTACAAGGTAGCCTCACGATGAAACATGATCTGGTGTGTGTGTGTGTGTGTGTGTGTGTGTGTGTGTGTGTGTGTGTGTGTGCGCGCGCGCTCTTGTGTTTTAATTATGTTTGTACCAAACCAATAATGAACACATTTAGCTCACTGGCTTCCTATCATACTCGCCTACTATATAACACCCTCGAACAATTTACAGCTTCAAGGTTATAATCAAAAATGTACATAATCTTTAGTGTCCCTACAATTAGTTTATATTCTTTATTAAATGCCCAGAAATATAACAATAGGCCCCTTGAAACTATTTAGGCTTTTGCCCTCTAGATTCAAAGTTATGTTTTCTCATTCCAATAAGCCTAAAATTTTTCTTCAATGTAAAAAAAATTGCAGAACTGTAACACATTAGCTAATTGTTTTTCTTTTACTGAAACTAGCTGTCTTTCAATCTAAAGGTGTATGTAAGTACAATTATTTAGGTGATGTCAATTGCAATGTTACAAAACAGTCCAGCTATCTTTTACCTATATTTTTAATTCAGAAAATGCATGAATTTAGGATATAGGACCTACAGGCGAATTCCAGAATATTAGGTTACAAATAAACAAATAAAAAGAACTAAAACAGATCATATGAAAAACACAATCCCTTGCCAGTGTTTAAAACACCTTCCTCCCTCCCAAATTCTTTGTACTTTGTACCCTGCACAGAAATTTTCATTTTTCCTCTCAAAGGTAATTATGATATACACTAATATATAAACAAATACAGAGTATATACCACCCAAATTAAGGGCAATAGGTAAATATGACTACCCTGGATAGCAGGAACTAAGATTAATTTACTCTAAGTCATATTTTTAATGAGATGTAAGAAGAAAGGTTTTGTAATATATTATTGCATGTGATTTTGATAGATTACATATTATGTTTTAAAATTACCCTTTGTATTTATAAAATATGTACATAATTTAGTAAGGAAACACTCATCTTAGTGATATGCTACTCTTTCTTTTGCACCTTTGCAGTTGTGATCCTAAATATTCTCTTTTGCTTGAAGGAATTTACAGCCAGCTCAGCGTTTGTTATCTCATTGCCTAAAGTGCTCTGTGAAGTTCCCATGCCCAGAAAGACATTAATCGAGGGCCATTTTAGGAGATATATCATTGTAGGCAATTTTCTGTCTGTGATGGCCAAGTTAGAGAAAAATCACTCATGCTGACTAATTTGCTGTATAACTGCAGTGACTTCAGCTACGAAGAACCTTCGGGAATGAGTCATTCCAATCATCATGGTTTTTCAGATAATTGAAGTTTATTTCCCAATCATCATTTCTCCTGAAAAATAAAACAGTCCTCATTCCTTTGTCTTGAATAAGCTAATTTCCATAGAGGTAAAATAATCTCATAAATGTCTATTTTCGTGTTATGACAAGTTAAAATTTCATACTTGAGGATATTGTCACTTAAACACACCACTTTATAAACAGAGAACATAATTTATAATTCTTTTTATTTCATTTGTATTTATTTTATGTTGAATTTATTACTGCGCCATGAATTTGTGTTTTTCATTTCCTTCTGTGTTGTCTTTTTCGTTCCCACAACCTCATCTGCTAGTTTAGGAACACTGTGTTCCTTTTCAGCAAGGACCATTTCAGTGAGGCATTGGGAGCTCAAACAAAGATTAATCTGACCATGAGCTATTAGTGCAGCTGTGCGTCTTGCATGCTTTGTTCACTTTTGATATATTCAAAGACCATAACTCTGTCTATATCCTTAATTTCAGCATGACTCTGCATTTCAAAAACACATGCAACAAAAATTTAGCTTCTTTTTATTTCCACTGATCCCATGTTTTACAGTGTTATTTACCTGAGGCATATCTAACATTACCCCTATTGTACCACAGGAATAACAAAATTTGCTTCTTTGAAATGATAACTTTCAAATACATGGTGGTTTTTCAAAGGCACATAACCTTGATAACCTTGACAGTCTCACAGGGGCTTTTAAGTGAGTATGAAGATTTGAAACTCTTAATTTGCATGATTTGGTGGGAGGCTCTGGATAAAAAGGAATATCATACCTTTTTGTTGTTATTATTATTATTTTTCACATTACCTCAGGCTGATTAGCAGAATCTATACTTTTAAACTACCTTCTGATTAATGTTTTAATAAATTAAGGATATCTTTCAGAATCTGAATAATGTAGTGTATTATTATAGAATGGTGCTTCTGTACTAAATGACATTAGATTGCTGTTTTTTGTGAGTTTGGTTTCTGAGCTTTATTGCTTTTCTGTCATTCCTCTGTCTCTATCAGACTGTCAGTTGTCAGTTTGGTTGTCAGTGTGCTTGCCTCTTGCAACCCTCTTTTCCCTTATGATTTGCTAAGTATTTGAACACCATATATTCATCCTACTTGGAAGTGTGAAAAAAAAAAGCAAAGCACTGGCTTTTAATGATAATTTTTCTTACTTAGATCATTTTTAAAACAACTTTCTTCTTAGTTCCAAATGTTATTTTAAAAGATATGGCTACCAAATTGCCAAATCCAGTTAAGTAAAGGTAAAAGAAGACTGCTCTGAAAATGTTTGTCTCAGAGATATATCTACTTCTTAGATACCTTGTGTAAAGTAGGTAAGAGGAAAATATCGTCACAGCATAGGTATTATTCAGCAATTTCACCAAAGTAGTCACCTGGCTCTTGGGGGTACATTATCTATTGTAATGCAGACCAGATGATGGGTACTAGTCTCTGTGGCACATAACAAGTACTATACTTGAGGGAAAAATACTTGAAGAAAGTGACAGCTCTATCCTCTTAAAACTAATGAAGATAAGTCACCTTAAAAAGTAATGAAGTTTCAGGTGATAAGATTTTTAAGTGGAGTTTCTTCCAGCACACGGCCATATTACAGTAATTCATCTTTCTGTGTAGTTACACTGGAGTAGAAGTCAGGAGACCTGGGTTCGCATGTTACTTCTGTCAGTAATATGTTGTTTGGCCATAAAGAAGTTATTTAACCTCTATGTGCTGTGTCGAATTTTATTCACTTTATGTATTTTAGAGAATAATTATGAGGAAAATGTGAGATTATATATATGGAAGTCCTTTTGCTTAAAAAGGTAGGAAAGTTGCATATAAACAAGAAATGTTAATTTTACTATCAGTTGATAGAGCAAGGAAAATATAACCCACAAAATATCGAATAACAAACAGTAACATATTAAATGGTTCAAAGGACTCCCCTTTCAAGTTTGTGGAAACTGGGATTTAGAAATTAGAATTGACTTGTCTATTTTAATCGATTTCATAACAAAATAAGTAAAAATGAATGAAGCTACCAATTCTATGAAAGCTTTTATGTCTCCTTCTTTGCAGTCAGTGAATGCCAGAATGTGACCATAGGCAGCTAAACAGTAAGTATGTTGTAAATGCCTAATTGACGAGCCCTGTGAAAGGCTGTTCTGTGGGTTAATTTATATATCAAGTCAGGAGGAATAGGTAAGGGTTTCTTATAAAGGAAACCACACAGAAACCTGGCTACCTTGGAGGATTTTTCTTTCATCACTAAGTCAATGCCTATGATTGAGATCAATGTGCAATGAGTAAACATTTTAATTAGTCTCTGAATCAACAGGGGTCAGTATAAAATCCACTGGATATCTTAAATCCTTGGAGGGATTGAGGGTATTGTAGAGTAAGCACAAATCTGGAAGTCAACAAGACAGAGGGAGCTATTGGGGTGAAGTACAGCTAAACATCCTTTATTCATCTATGCCAGGTTTGCATTGGAGTGCTTGGGTTGTGAAGGGCATGGGGGAAAAAGGGAAGGAAATCAGGTGCGGTGAAGGAAAGAAGAAAGACAATGGTAGGAAGCAGTATTGTGACAGACGACAGACAATTTATATGTATTATAGAGTTCACATCTTCTAACAACCCATGATGTACTTTATCTATTTGAAATATAAAGTAATAGCTACATTTACTATGTGCCAGACAATATAAGAATTTGATATGTATTTAATTCCTCTAACAACCCCTGAATTGCATTGTCAATCTCATAATAACATAATTAAGAATCATATAATTTTATACTATTACTTCATATTATACAATTATATTATTATATGGATAAAGAACAAGCTTAGAGATCTTAATCCACCTTAAGAGCAATGTATCCAAGGATACACCTAGAAAATAATGGCCTAAATTCAAACCTAGGTCTCATTCCAAGCTGAACATCAAATTATTCACTTATGCTGTATCTTTAGTAATACTGTGAACACTCTAGCAGGGTATTTCACAGAGTTTTTCTCATGGAAATTGTGAAGAAATACAGGTTTGATAGCCACAAAATAAAGTATATTAAATATTGTTGGGTAGTAAACTCGATGTAAGTCAATAATGTAGTTTTCTGGATGCAAAGAAGTTCTTGGACACTTTGTAATAGATTTCCTGAAATATATTTGATGCTCAACAAACAAAATGCACTTGATGTATATAATTTGATGATTTTTTTAAATGTGTGAGAAAAGAATGATGTGTGAGTACCCATGATAACTATTATCATTACTAGTATAAAAAAACAAATATATGGTCTGTGAAATTTTTATTTTCCTTTGCTTTTTATGGTAAGAACATTAAACAGAGCCCGCCTCTTAAACAGGCTTTAAGTACAAAAAACCAATATTGTTACTTAAGGCCCACATGCTGTTAATTTACTCATCTTGTATACAATTAATTTTTATCATTTGAATAACTATGCATAAAATATAATACCCTGAACAAGAGAGATATATGCATATTTGATATAGGGAGTATATTAAAAATGAGAAAAAAGGCAAATTTAAGAATCACTTGCTGTTCATTCTCAGTCTGTGAAAAAGAATTCTGTTTTGAATCTCAACTTCACTATTTACTTTTTGAATGATTTTGACAAATTACTCAGTATACCTCTGTGAAAATTCTTCTTAAAAATATTGTAACTGGTGTCTTAGGGTCAGAGGCAAGCTCATATCTTAGCACCAGGGGCAATAATAATTTAAATAGTAAAATCTAGAGTAGAGTTATACATGGACTCCATGTATAACTCTAAAACTTAGTTAGAGAAATATTCCCAGACAAAAACATGGTAATGATAGTTGATATTTTGTGAACACTTGCTATGTTCTAAGACCTCTTGCAAGTAATATATTATCTTATATAATCCTCATGACAATGCTGCAGTATAAGTAATGCTATTATTCTTTATATGGAAAATGAAGTTCATGGAGGACTGATATAAGTAGTTCTTATACTTAGGAAAAAATGGATAAAAGCAAAAATCAGAATGTCTAGATTAAACTATTAACTTGATCAATAACTTGAAAGATTTTATCTGGTACTGTAGCCTTTATCCTTGCATCATTCAAACTAAGAAAGTGACATTCTAAAATAATCACTAAAAATAGTGTATTGTCCTCTAGTTGTCAGCACTGATTCCAAAAGCTCTTGACTAAGAGTAATCTCCCTCAAACTCATGTTCCTACCTGCATGTGGAGGTTTTAATCTCTTTAATACACAAGTATATTGTGTACTTTGTATAAAGTAATTATTGGATCGTTTCCAAGGAAACCACTAGGCAGAGCAATAAATTTTATCCCCATTCCTATTCTGAAACTGGGTTTGGACCTTCCTTTTCCCTACACCATCCTTCCACAAGGTCCTTCTTGGTACATAAAGAGTTACTGCCTAGTAGATGTCTTCACTGAAGAAGATCCAGTTTGAATTCCTTGATGAAATTGCTAATGTTGTCTTGATGTTCTCAGGAATGAATCTATGAATGAAGGAACACATAGCCATAGATTTCATGGCTGTTAATAAAATTCCAGTTAAGAATTATGCCAGAAAATATTAATTAAGGTCATGCTGACAAGATTTATCTGTACTGCATCATTACCTCACAGACCTTCCCTTCTAAAATTTCAGCAGTGATTCAGAAAACTTACCTTGAATTTTTTTCCAGGAAGGAGTATATACTATGGTTACAAAGTATTAAATAATAATAATGATAACAAACATCTTTTAGTAACAGTGAAGTACCTCTTTTTAAAAAATAATTTATTTATTTTTTCTCAAATTGTAATTCATTCACACAGGGGTTATAAACACAGAAAGGCAGGATGTGGGGAAGGGGATGACACTGAAGTGTGGGTGTTCAGGGGGAATACAGATATCTTTCAGAACCGGGTATTGGCTAGGTGAAGGTTCAGGGGACAGGACACTATGACTCTGCCTATGACTCACTTGTCCTTATCTAAGTTGGTATTGTCTGCCAAGGCTACCTATTTACAAGGTCTATGATTACTCAGGCGTGTAAATTTCCACAAAAGCTGCCTGTTTACAATAGTTTATAGCCATCTGTTTCAGTGTTTTTCCACTGAGACCCAAGACTTGGTATTAGTATACATGTATGACAGGCCTATTGCTAATTTTAGGCCTATGGCTGATTTTAGGCCTTCAGTGTGTAAGCAGGGCTGCCCCTGACATCTCCTCCCTTCTCTAAGTATAGAAGGGCTGTGGCAATTCTAATCTTGCGAAGGCAGAGATAGAGGCCTGACCTCCAGAACTTGAAGGGGACCTTGTAATGGCTCCGGTCCCCCTGTCATTGTCCAGTGAGGAATGAGGGCCGTACCCATCCCAATGTCTTTTTCCTGGAGAGGGGATACTTTTGACATCAACCCCTATGCAATCAGGCTTGTCCCTCAGGGAACCCAGAGAGACATTTTTATCTTTTATTTATATTCTCTTGCAGTGCTTAGCCTCGCAGCCTAAGCAAGAATTCAGATCGCCAGTCAGAGGGGGTTCTGTGTGGCCCCTCTCTGCTTGGTCTAGGGGCAGAAGTCCCCTCTTTTAGGTTGGGTGGAGATGGGTTTTGAGAACACCCTGTATAAAGTAACAACCTCATCTTGAGTCTCGTGGTCCTCCATAGCTAACTTATGATAATGTATCTGAATAGGTTTTGCTACCAAATTATCTGTTGTTTCACAGAGTTAGCCTATTTGAAGCCCAGGGACCAGCAGAAATAAGCAAAAAGAACCCAAATAATGGTTCCAAGATGGGAGGAAGTAGGGTTGACAACCTTGGAGAGGCTGAAAACCATTTCTTGAACCAGCATTCATCTGTCTCTTTCTCTCTCTGACTTTTCTCAGGGCCTAACAGTGAAGTACCTCTTACTGTCTCTTTTTGTATAAAGAATAATGATGGAAAGAGAGAGAACAAGAGCAAGAGAGAGAGAAAGAGAGAGAGAGAGAGAGACAGAGAGAGAGAGACAGAGAGAGACAGAGAGACAGAGACAGAGAGAGACAGAGAGACAGAGACAGAGAGACAGAGAGAGAGAGGCAAACAAGTCCCTGAGAGGCTTCTTTTATAACTTATGTAATATTGCATAGCTAACAAAATAAATATTTTCAGAAATTGTAATTTTAAACCCACAGTCAATATCTGTTCAGTACTGTTTCTTGATATTACAAGTTTTTAATTTTTGAAAGAAACAAAATTGTAATCGTGGCTTTCATACTCAATGGCTATATGACTTTAGTCAAGTCATTAAAAATGTTTGTGCTTCAATTTCTTCATCTGTATAATAAGGTTGGATTAAATGTTCTCAACTGTCCTTCTGGGTTTTAATATTCCATGATTATGTGCACACACGTGCACACACAAAGGTTTTCCTGCAGAGTAGTCCTTCATTTGCATAGTAATTATCACAAGCACCAAGATAAGTACTGGCATTGCTTTCTCATAATTAAATCCTATAAGAGTACCTATATATCATCCGACCCCTTTCTGTCTGCATCACTCATTATAAAGGGACAAGTAAACAAGAGGGGGCTGTAATTCACTGTGTTCAATTTCTATTTGTATTATTCTGAGAACCCTTCTGATAGAAATCATCATAGTTCAATCATAGCTATTATTTTGGTCCATTCACAATTCCACCTCTCTCCTGTCCTATTACATTCAAAGGCACAAATATTTGTTCTGCCTTAAATAGAGAGGGAAAAATAATTGTATGAGCTTCTTTCATAGTTATCTTTCTTAATTCTGTTTCAATTTAGTCTTAGATGATTGAGCAGGAAATACAAAGTATAAATAATATGTCTAAATAATATACAATATTCGTGCTATTTTCATTTGTTACTTGTATAAACTTACAGAGCTGTAATTTTGTTTTGGGACCTTAATTTCCATGTAGAAAATGATAAAAGTTGGTTTTCCATGGAACTAACGATTCACTATAAGATGGTAAAAAATACTGCATGACTAATGCCTAATCCAATAATTTAAATGAGAAGATATCATGTGCAAAATATGCTAAAATATAAATGGCTAATTTATTTGCATTAATTAATGAAATATATATATAATTTCTGTATAAACTATTCTTCAATATTGAAAGTAAAATTTGTGAGAAAAGTTAGCAAAACCTTGTTTAAGATCCAAACAGTAACAGAATTGATTTGAAGGGCTCAAAAAGTCAAATATATAACTATTATTGATTTTTAGAAATGCATAAAATTGTACAGCATTCTTTTAGGCTGACTAAGGAGACTACCTAAACTAGGCAATACATTACTTATTTACATTTCTTTTTTTCAATTTTTGGTGGTGGGGGCTCAATGTGCTAAGTCACACAAAGTTCAGAGGACAACATTCTTTTATGTGGGCTCCAGTTCAGGAAGGTTGCATAGCCAGCTCTTTTGCACACTAAGCCATGCCACCATCTCCCAGTTAGTTGTTTTTCTAATGAAGCTAATCTGTTTTTTATATGCTTATTGATGTTGCCTTTTTCATTATACTGCTGGTGTTTCTAACTTGTTAAAAAATAATAATGTCACTTTCTTCCCTCATCTCAAACCTACTTCCCTCTCGCTTTCCTCATTTCTGTTAATTATTTCCCATGCATTATACTTACCTAAGAACTAACCATTAAAAGTATGTTTGACTATCCTTCTTTTTCCATTTCCTCCTTTAAAATTGCAAAGGCATATTAATCATGTTTCTGCAATTCTTATCTATTGCCAAAATTTCCCTCATAATATTTACATTTTTAATTCTTACCAACCCTTTAAGGCCAAAAGCAAATAATTTTTTATTATGAAGTCTGCTGTGATTACTTTTAACCCAAGACCACAATCAACTACAGATAGAATAAGATTATATCTTTATTAGGCATCATTCCAAAGCTTACTACAAATACAGCTCCCTACAGTAGAATAATCCTAATGGAGAGGTAAAGTATGCAAAGGAAAAGAGTTAGCAGAATAGTGGGTTATCAAATGAAAGATGCAAAAAATGAACACCAGCGAGCCTAGAATCATAGGACCTAGGATAATTGCTTACATTCATGCACTGACGTTTGTTCTCTGAATATTGTTAGTCGGGTGACTTTAGGTAACTTAACCTCATTAAGCAAGTTTTCTTCATGTTAAAAAGGTGCATAATAACAGTGATGCCACCAAGTTGCTATATGAAGATCCAATCAAATAGTGTGCACAAAAGGACCTGATAGAAACAAGATAATCAAATCTGAAAAAGCAGATACTTTTTGGTCTCTCATGTGAACTAGCTTCCAGAAATCTTTCAAATGTTCTAAAAAAAAAAAATCAATAAGTGCTATTTTCTAAATTTTTTCTTTATACAATTTGTTTTAAAGTTAGGATATCAAGTAATGTGTTTCATTTCCCATTCCCTCTTTCTAATGTCCAACCACTTCCTCCCTGCTCCCCTCCTCAAATAGCACTGATTCTATTATCAAGTCACATAAATCCATTAACCTCTATACCCCTCCTCTTTTAAGATCTGTTCTGCTGCACTTATGGTCTCCTTTCTATACTTTATAATCTACACACACACACACAGACACAGACACACACACACACACACACACACAAGAACACAGGATACAGATATAAGAGAAAATATGTCATATTTGCCTGAGTGTGGTTTAATTTAATGTAAGTTTCTAATCCTATTCATTTTGCTTTAAAAGTAATGATTTCAAATTTGTTTACAGAGCTGAATAAAATTTGATCATGTATATGAACCAAAATGTCTTGATTGATTGATCTATTGATAAGAATGTAGATTAATTTCATTTATTGACTATTGTGAAAAATTAGGCAACAAATATGGATGTGAAAGTGTTTCTATGGTATGTTGACTTGGAATCCTTTGGCTATATATCATAAAGCTGTGTCATATGGTAGTTCTATTTTTATTTTTATTTTTTTAAGAAACCTCTATTTAAATTTCCCTAATGGCTGAGCCACTCTACTCCCCTACCAGCAGTAAATAATCGTTATTCTTTACCCATATTATAGGCATTTATTTCTTCATGTTAGACTTTTTGACTGTGTTGAAATAGAGCTTCAAAGTATTTTTAATTTGTGTTTCTCTGTTGGCTGAGGACATTGAACACTTTTAAAATCTATTTATTGTCCATTTGTAGTTCAGGGTTTTTTGTTGTTGTTATCTAACTTTCACATTTGTTAGCACTTTTATTTATTAAAGGTTTGGTGTTGATACTTAATTTTTGCCGTTTTTTATATTTGAAGAATGTTAACTCCTCATTTTATCATACATGTAGCAAAATTTTTCTTTAATTTTGCAGGGCTATCTATTTGTTCTTGTAACTTTTATCATGCAGTTTGATTTTATAATTTGGCAAGTCAGAGGTTTTTTCCATACTATTGGAGGTTTTTTTTCCCAGAAAGTTCTTCCATGTACATTTAACTTATGTTTTTATTTAGTATTTTCAAAGTGAGAGATCTTATATTGTAGTCTCTATTCATTTTAAGTTGTTTTTTATACATGGTGAGAGGTTCATATATAATTTCATTACTCTACATGTGGATATAAGAGGCTGTTTTCTTTAGCAGTCTATGTTAATATACATGTTTTAAAAGTTAAGGGGCTGTATTTCTAGAGATTGCATTCTATTCCACTAGTTTTATGACAATATGACCATCTCTATGACCATGGATGTAGCATGATTTGAGATCATGTATTGGAATAAATCTGTCACTGCTTATTCAGTTTAGTATTGATCTGGCTATTTGTGTTTTTCTTATTTATTTATATATTTATTTGTTTATTTATCCATTCACCCATTTTTGTGGAGAGGGTTTGTTTCCATATATGTATTTCAGGGATTTTTTTTTCTAACCCTGTGAAGAATGTTGCTAGAACTTTTATCTGGATCGTGTTAAATCTGTAAAACAATTTCAGTAATATGACAATTATCAAAGTATTAGTTATATCAACTCATAAACAAACAAAATACTCCCGTTGCAGTGTGTTACTCAATTTAGTTCTTCAAGTATTAAACTTTTCATTTAGAGTTTTATGCTTTCTTAGTTATGCTCATTCGCATGTACTTACTAGTTTTGAAGTTTATGAACAGAATACTTCCCCAATTATGTTCTAGGAAAGTCAATAATTGAAATATATAAAATACATTTAATTTCTTATATTGATCGACTCTTTTATCCTATACTTTCTGAAAGTGTTTGTTGGATTAAATATATTTCTGTTGAATCTTTATGGTTTTATAAGATCATGTCAAAGATAATTTAACTTTATATTTTCTTATTTTTAGCCTTTTCATTCCTTTCTCTTGATTAACTTGGCAATCTAAAACCTTTAGCAATATATTAAACAAGAATAGTAAGACTAGGTACGCTGTTCCCTTCCAAGATTTTGAGAAATTTTTTTCATCCCCCCCTTAGAATAACATTGCTTATAGATTTCCCATAAATATATATTATATTGAGATAAGTTTCTTCTATTCAAACATTTTGAGATTTTTTATCATGAATGCATAGACATGGAGATGAACTTGTGACTTTTTGCAAAGACTATTCACATACTGTGTTACAACTGCTGATTTGTATATGTTGAGCCAATCAAATTCCTTGGATGAAAGCAATTTGGATGTTACATATGATCATCTTAATGCATTTTTATACTTATTTGTTCTTTCAATATATATATAATGTCTTATGAATAAACACAAACACACACAGTCCCCCATTATCCTTTCCTTTTTCTTTCTGAACCAAATAGTTTCTTCTCAAAACACTTTCATTGTTTTTCTAGAACGTCGTAACATTTAATTGGGATTTCCTTCTTGAGTATGGACAGTACAATTTGCCAATTATTACCACTGGAGATTAAGATTCTCCATCTCAGTGTAACTTCAATGTACCTATAGTTCCTCTGGTCTAGGTAATTTTTATTACCCCTATTCTATCCATAATAGAACATTATTGAGCCCAGTTTTGTATACATACATACTGAAGTTATGAATTTGTAAGTACAACAGACATGTCGTATCCAGAAGATGACAATTACAGCATTCCACTTACTATCCAGCTTTTACAGTTTTCTGTACTGTCTTCTGTGATGTTTTCTGAGCCTTTAAGAGAGAAATAATATAGATGTGTCATTTAAATCTGAGCATTAGAAAGTCACTAGTTCTCAGCATATTGCCAAGTTATGTATCCCTGCATTAACTATCACCTATAGCAAGTTAAAGCTTCTGAAAGGCTAAGAGGATAGAAATATTCTCTCTATGTAACTGTTCAGAACTTAGAGGGCAGTTTAATATCATGTTCATTTAGCAGACAATAATTGGTTTCCCAGGACCTATGACCTTCTCATCAATAGGTGTCTCCAAAGTTTACAATACTAGGTATGATTTCCTCCAGAGAAGTGATTCTAAATACAGTAAGAAAACAGTTGGTTACACACATCCTCCCAACAAAAGTCATGCAGTCATTGCACTAGTGGGCATATCATATTGTACTCTTGAATTCAGTTTGCGTGTGTGTTTGTGTGTGTGTGTGTGTGTGTGTGTGTGTGTGTGTGTGTGTGTGTGTTATCACCAGAGAAATGATGTATAGTTAGTTTTCTTATTATGTTATGCTTTAGTTTTTATATGAGGCTAATACTTACTTTGGAAAATGTGTTTGGTAGTAGTCTTATACTTTGAGAAGTATTGATATAAATTCTTCCTTAAAACATTTGTAGAATTTAGCAATGCATCTGTTTCGTCCTGGACTTTTCTTTGTAAGAACACTTTTGCTTACTGCTTCTTTCTTACTTGCTGTGTTATTTTAAGTTGTTATAACCTTCTTGATTTATTTTTTGTATTTATTAAACATGTGTATTACATGTGTTTAGAATTTACCCATTTCTTCTAGATTTTTGAGTATTTTGAAATACAAATTTTCATTATATTATCTTATGAGTCTGTGGAGTTCTTTGGAGTCTGTGGTGACATCTACTTTTTCACTTTTAAATTTATTAATTCCAGTCCTTTTTTTCTGTTTCTTTTGGTTAGTTTGGGTAGTGGCTTGTCAAGCTTGTTTCTCTTTTCAAAAAAGCAACTCTGGCTGATTCTCTGTAATATTCCTTTAGTCTCCATTTCATTATTTTTGCCAAAACAAAAATATTGTTTAATTTATTCTTGAGAACTTCATACTTATCTACAATTTGATTTTATCATATCCACTTCACTTCCTCCTTTTTAGCTCCTACCAGAACATAGCAACCTTCCCTCACAATATCCTGTACGATTTTTTTAATAAACAGAGTCTATTTGCTGTTGCTTGTATGAGAATGGGAGAACTGGAGCATAGGTAACATTTTTGCTCCAGAAGCCATCAACTACCAACTTCACCGTGGACAGGGATGGGACCTCATGACCCCTGTCCCCATCCAGTGTAGAATTGTGGCTGACTTGAACTTGTACAGATTTCCTGCCTAGAGTTATACTTGCTGTGAGTTTATATGAGCAGTCGTGTTGTCATGTCCAGAAAGAAAAACATTGTTTCACAGTAGTCCTTCGTTGTCTCTGCCTATGATTTCAGTACCTCATATTCACACATAGACAACTTATATGCCCTAAATGTTTACTGTTCTGGTAGTCAATTGAATTTGAGTTTAGAATTTTTCTTGTTTTATAAGACATGGGGTATAAAATAAGGTTATTTATTTTCTGTCTCTCTAATATTTGATGTAAGTACTTAGAACTTTCCTCTTAGAACGTCTTTGGCTGCATCCCAGAGGTTCAATATCTCTATTTGTGGGAAACTACTACTACATTTGAGTAAGTTTCTAATGGCTTGTCATTTAAAAAGAAATGAAATAACTATGAAATACTTCTATGGTTTAGAAACTCAAAATTTTACACATTACTTCCCAAATCTTATAAATTCAGTTGTCCCTAAAGCCTTTTAGCTAATTTGTAGAGCATTATAATGTTCAGACAAAAATCCAGAGACACTGATAATAATTGTTTCTTAAACAACTCTACCTTAACTTAAAAACATTTTCTTCTGAGAAGTTCAATGTAGAATCTATTATTGCCTTGGCATATAAGAAAACTGGAAAGGAATTCAATTTCTTTTCATTCTCACACTTGGAGAATAGGAGTGAATTATGTTCTCTACTCCATGTAAATTTTGTATGAAAACAAGCCTTTTTGGGAATGTATCTACCTCGGAACAACGAATGTCTGACTTTTCATCTATTCACATTTTTTTTTGTTTTAATTGGGAAAAGTAACTCATAGTTTTTATGATAAGAGAGAGATCAAGCTCTTAAATTTTTAGAATTATAAAATTCAGGTTTAAATTATATATTAATATAAAACATGTCGTTTTAACTCCTGTAACTTGTTAACTGTGCTATAATGGCTCCCAATAATAAATTAGTTTAGTGCCAAAAATAAATTTTATTAGGTATAATTAAGATTTAACTATAAGCTATTACTGGAATATATATGTGTGTGTGTGTGTGTGTGTGTGTGTGTGTGTGTGTATTTAGAGAAAGAGAGAGAGGAAAATGATTATGATAGTAGGGAGAATAACAATATCTATCATCTCACACATATATTTTGAGCAATAGCAGTCACAATCTGCTTAAGCAACAAAAAATCCTCATACAATATAATTTTATTAAAACTTTGTGTTAATGCTGGTTCTCCTTTTATTATATTTTATGCATATGTACAGATGCTAATAACTCGGTAATTTCTTGGTACTGGGCCAAGTTCTCTGTAGAATGTTGTATATTATATGACTTTCTAATTAAAAATGCCATTGCATTTTAATAAGGACCACAATTTTAATGATTCATGTAACTCTCTGCTTGAGAAAGTCATTAATATATGTGTCCCAGTTGTCTCATCTGTATAAGGGATATAGGTGGTATTTTATGTATTTAAAGGACCAGAAATTTTTATTAAGAAAAACTATTTGTTGTGTTATCAATTTGTGTAAAATGTACAAATAAAGGCAAATTTACTCTTATTCTTCTCCAAAGCCAACAAAAATCCATAGGAGGATTTTTTTAATGGAGAAAGTAACTTCTAATGTCAATAAATCACAAGCCAAGAAATGAAACTGTTAAATATCACAAAATCATGATGAAATTTAGAGAGACACATGAGAATGAAAATGAGAATTCTCTGTCTTTGATATATCCAAAAGAGCAAATTGTTGGGTTTTCTAAATTCTTACAGTTTTCATAGTTTATTTTTTATTTTTCTTTCTACTTCTTGAAAAATTGTAAACTTTTACTAATCTGTTTCTAAAGAGGCTTACATGTCCCATGATCTATTTGAAGAAATGAAGAAACTGTTTTTTGGAATGGTGAGTTTATTTCCAGTTTATATGACACTGGATGATTTCTTCTAACACTTATCATGGTCATTGTATGATGGCCATTTTCACTCACTTGTGTATTTTTGTGTGTTTGTGTGTGTGTGCATGCGCGCATGCAAGAGAAAGAGAGGGGGGAGGGAGGGAGGGAGGGAGGGAGGGAGAGAGAGAGAGAGAGAGAGAGAGAGGGAGGGAGGGATGCAAGGTCTTATTCTTCGATGGGTGATAGAATTAGAAAGGGTGGAAGAATCCTAAAAGTCTGACTGAATCTGTTATTTCACTTATTCTTGAGTATGTTTTCCTTTAATTTTCTACATTTTGCTGTGAGATGGAGCACGGAGAAACCCCTTTTAAAGGGCAAGCTTTCCATGGGCATTCAGTGATTCTGATATGACAATTATGCCTTTCCTCTTTCCTTTGGAGGTTGGTTGGATGCTATACAGTAAAATAAAAGGCTCACACTTATGGGTTTTTCTGCAAGACAACTCTTATCTGGGTGTGATGACTCAAGCTTTTAATCCCAACACTGGGGAGGCAGAAGAAGATGGATCTCTGTGAGTTTAAGTACAGCCTGGAATACACAGTGATTTTCAGGACAACCAGAACTATCTAGTGAAGTCCTGTCACAAAAGAACAACCAAAACCAAAAACAAACAAACAAAAACAAAAAATAAAACCAGACACTCTTGTAATGCAAATTTTCAAACACAAGACAATTGTCCACAATAGTACAAGCACAATACTATTTCCTTCTATGTGACAAGGTGTCATATATCCCAGGCTGGCCTCAAACTTGTTACTTACTGAGGATTTTTGTAAATTTCTTATGCTCTTGCTACTACCACTCAAGTGCAGGCATTATAGGTATGAGGGAAGAAACATGAATAATTTATGCAGTACTGGTGATCAAAAGCTAAGACTTAAACTTGCTAGGCAAACAGTGTACCATCTGAACTAACAAGCCTAGCCCCAACAATATTATTTTTTGTTTTCAGAGACAGGGATTCACTATCAGCCCTGGATGTCTTGGAACTCCCTATATATACCAAAATGACCCCAAACTCACAAAGTTCTGTCTCTCAAGAACCAATATTAAAGTACCACTACTCTTGGCATAACAATAGTGTCCTTTTGATTGAGAGTTTCACATCAGTATACAATTCCTTTTGATCACTTCCACTCCTTCCTTCACTTCCTGCTCTCCAAGTTTTCTCCTAGTTCTCACTTTGCCTTTTCAGTTTCTTGAATTCTTTAACTCACTGAGTTCATGTAGTGTTGCCAGTCTTTTTGTGGATGTAAGATCATCCATCAACTCGAACATTGAAAAGTCTCCAGAGGCCACATTCTTGAAGAAAATCAACTCTCATTCTAGCTTCAGCTACCAGTGGTCCTCAGCTATGTCTTTTGTGAAATAGTGTATCCTGAGTATAATAGACCCATTACAGATAAGGGCTCACGATAGCTGCAGCTGCACCCACAAAATCAAGCCAACCAAAGTGTCAATATGAATGGAAGAGAGGCCAGTGAAGTCTCACCCTTAGCTGAATAACAAAATCATTTTAAAATGTTTTCTTCTGGCTTAATGATTGAGCTTGATGCTCTTGCAGACTTCAGGAGTTCACCTCCCAAATCCCAGATGGAGCAGGGAGCCTCTGGGGGCAGGGCAGCCCCTGGGTTGGAAAGTTCAGAGTTGGGGGCAGGGTATGCAAGGTAGAGACTGAGGGATGCTAAAGAAGCTGGATGTCAGGTCTGCTTTGGTATGTAAAATATGCACCTCAGTCTCTTGTACTGGGTAGGAAGCCAAACAATCACTACTAAGCAACTGGATTAACTCCCTAATCCTATAGTTGAAACTATAATAAAGACTGTTTTCTACTACTCAAAATCAAGACTAAGGAAGGTTTTTACCTAATGATCAGAGAAAGGGGTTGACTTTGTTTGAGGATATTAAAAAACTGAGTAGAACAACAGAAAATTTCAGAGTAATTGCTTTTGTAAAACAAGACTTGGTAGAGTAAGAAAAAGGTGAAGGACTATAATTTCAATGTTTTTCTTTGTTTTTCTCTTTGGAACTTATTTCGAAAAGAATCTCAAGAGTTTTCAGAAACCTCTACTCGAGTTTTGTTTTTGTTTCTTTTTTTTTAAGCTAGAATTTACAAAGAAAAGGCAAAAAAAAAACCTATAAAAATTAAGCCCTACCAATTTACCAGTTCAAAGAAGTACCTTGATAAAGTTGTGATATTTTCTGGCAAACGTAACATCAGATGGCCTCAGATTTCTCTGAAACACAGCTTAATGTAAAACGTCAATGGAGCAAAATCTGTAAAGCTCTCAGGGAAAGCAAATGTGATAACAAACAAGTTGTTTGCCATGTTGAGAAACAATAGTGAGACATTTGCAGAATGGAATGACTCAGGATACAGTATAAGGATAAGGTTTTTTTTTTTAAATAACAAAATCTCCTCCGTCAAAAAAGCAATTTTTAAAACTTTCTAACATAAAAACCCCAAATAGTTTGTTTTTAAGATGAGTCGAAGATCTTAAAAGACATCTCTCAAGAGGTAAATAAATGACAGAGCTAACACCAGAAAGAATCCCAGCACTGAGTAAGGGAAGAAAATACAAAGCCTCACCCCTAGCCAAGAAGTTATTTGCAATTGATACCTGCTGGGAAAGGAAAAATCATCTTTTTCCAAGGGATTTGCACTGGGATATCACCCATACTCCAATACAGGCCTAGATTAGTTGGCTAACAGATAACATATTCTGTTTCTTTGTTTTTTGTTTGTTTGTTTTGGGTTTTTGCTTGTTTATTTTGTCTCATGTGTGTGCTTCCTTATCTTTTAAAATTATATTACATTGCCATTTGGTGTATTTAGAAGCGGCTTGTACATTTTACCTGCTTTACAATAGGTTCTCTTCCTTCTCATTTTACTAGGCTGAATCATGACATATTAGCTTCCTATAATTCATTCCCTAAGTCTGTTGTTTGATTGTAAGCTTGTGCCCACATAATCCCAAACTTATGTATATACTATTGTGGCCCTGCCCAATATATATATAGCATTGCATATAATCAAAAACATAAAAAAACCTTAATGATGCCATTCAAAAATACAGAATTTAGAGTTAATATCAAGATGACACACAAATTATATGGATCAAGCTTGTGATTACAGCATGCTGATTAAAAACATAAATATTTGTATTGTTATCTCTACATTGATATCACAGTGCTTAATTGATAACCATTACTTCACTAAAGCCAATTGTGGCAAAGTGAGTTGTAGCATTATAAGAATAAAAAATTTAGGTCTGGCTCTCTGTTTTTAAGTATTTGACTACAAGCAGATCATCGCTGTTAACAAATTTCTGATCAACTGATTTCAGGATCTAAAAAACCTGAACTGGTAGCTTTATTAGCTTCCTAAGTTTTCACAGTTGTGCTAACAAGGGCAGTGTACCAACTCTGAACTGCATGCAAACAACAGTGTGAGGCTTTTTATTGAATTGGTTTTGTAGAATATTGATCTAGCAGGAGTTGGTACCATTGGTGGCCTTGTTAGGATGTCTGAGGCTGCCTATAACTGATCCCATTGTCCACTCCTTCTCCCTATTTTCTATGTATCTGGGGACACAGATAAACTTCTAACAACATGCAGGCTCTCCTTCAGAACTTATACCAACCACTTTGCCATTCTGCACAATAATTTTCCCAATTTACTTATTCACCAGGTAGGTATTTCCACTAAATAACATTTCACTTTGTAAGGTAAATCATTTTAGCAGTTTTTCAGGGACATAAATTGGACAAAGATATGAGGTTTTGATAACTCTTACCAAAGATTCACTGTAGCCTTAAATTCTCTTAATGGTTTTACAATAGAGTTGATATAAGTGTACTTTCTTGCTCTCAGAACTATACCTTAAAGATCATAAATTCCATATTACAGATATAACCCAAGATAACTACTCATAAAAGGAAATATGATGTGAACTATAAAACAATGGAATAAATCTAATTTGCTACCTAGTACAAAATTCTTGGTAAATTAATGAAACATTCAGAGACCATCCCCCATGTGTTTCTTTTTAAATTGCAATAAAAAGCATATTGTTGGAAATTCACTGAACTTCTTTTGATTCTGAGAGCTAGTTGACTCACAGATCATTTGTCTGTGTTTGTTTTTATCAACTTGTGTTATATTACAGAAAGAAAAGTATATCGCTTTAAAATCATACTTAACATTAGCTGTCACTGTGACAAAAATTTGGGAAACAGAAATATAAAGAGAAGAATCAGTTCTTCTTTAAAATATCTGAAAGACTACCATACAGAAAATAAAGAATTATTTTAAGTTTATCTTTATAAAAGAACCAAAGCAACAGAGGAGATTTTAGTTCAGTATTAAATAGAATCATATAACTAAAACTGTCAAAAAGTGGCACCTTCAATCTTATATAGTAAAGGACTTTCATAATTGGAAGTAGTCGAGCAGAGCATGGATTATCATTCATCAAGAATGTTGTTAAAGAAATTCTGGAATTTTATTTGTATTTGGGAAAGAGATGAATTGTTGAGTGAGCTGTTGAGAACTGAAGACCCTTCTGGCACTAAAATTAGAAGATTTTTTTTTCCTTAGAAAAAATTCTCTTCAAAAATGTATTCTCTAAGTTACTTCTACAAAATAACTTGGCTTCAAATGAAGTTAAAGACCAAAAAGTAAATGTAGAGGAAAATATTTGAAAAGTATTTTGTGTAAAAAATGACTATACTTGATATTTTAATAAATCATAGAAAACAATCAGAAAAGAACACTGCTTGGTAGAAAGATGAATTCATTCACAGAAAAAGAAATACAAAATATTGTTAAGTTTAATAAATATCTCAGAAACAATCAAAGAAATATAAATCATACCAACTTTTCCCAAACTGAAGATTTATAATTTAAGTGTTGAGAAGTATTTACTAATTTATTTAATAATTAAAGGATACTCAAATTGTGGTGAAAGTGATTAAAAACTGAAATACATTCAACAACTTTTAACATTTCCTTGGTGTCAAGTAATCTTGAAACGCTTCTTGAGTTGTATCACAAAATCTTCCTTACTAGAAAGGTATTCATGTATTCACTTTACAGGTGAAAAACAGAAATCTAGGAAGTGTGGCCCTCTTCCAGAGATCTTGTATTTGCTCATTGGTAGGATTGGAACCCAGCAGGAAGTCAGCATGACTCTGAAGGTAAAGCTCCTAACCACTGTCATGTGCTAACTTCATTCTCTTTCCTATCATGCCCCCTGACTTTCCTTCTGTGTCTCATGCTAGCACATCCAGGCTATCAACACCTTCAAACACCTCTCTCCAGAATTATTTCTTGCATTAAAAAAAAATGAACCAACATAGTTTTTTTTAAATATTCCAACTTTCATACAGATTTAATGAACTTACATTCTGCTTTTCCATTAGAATAATCTCTGAATTTTACCCTGTGTTTGACTCTTTCTGGACTAAAATTTAGCATTTAATCACTAAACTATAACTACTTGAATGCTTCCATACTAGATTTAAGTAATATGCCTTCAAGTATTTTAGCATGGCTTTAAAATTGATGAAAGTTTAAATAATACTATAAATAGGATTTCAGAGCAAGAATTCAGGTTCCTCTATTGCTAATGAATAATACTATATTTGCTACAACTAAGAAACCAATGTTGTTAAAGAATTATCTAAAGTTTATATACAGTCATACTATCTTAGTCCTTAATGTGTTCCTTTCTGTTCCAATATTCCATCTAAGACACAGAATTACATTTAGTTGTCACATTTCATGAGGCTTCTCTGGGATATGATGATTTCTCAGACATAATTTAAGTAAATACATAAAATGAATTGCTGCTTGTTGTGACGTGTGACAATTTGTTTCAAGAAGTTTTCATCTATTAACTTGATTTTCTACGTTCCCAACAGGTATAGAACTTATGCTATTGTTATGATAGCTGAAAATACTCACATGAAATGTCCAAAGACAATTGAAACAACTCACCAACTTAAATTTTATAACTATTAATAAAATGGGGCCCTCTGACATGCAGCTACTCTTTAGTCATATGCTTTCAGAAATTCTATTATTTGTACTTCATAAAGACACATGTATGACCTTAATCATACTGCTGATAGCTAATACTCTCCCGCTTCTCTGGCCTTCCCTGCTCCTTAATTCCATCTGTTATGAATTTTTTATAAGAAATATATTAAATGGCATCTTATACATGCTAGATAAGGTAATAAATGGTGATTTAATTTGAGACACTATTTTAACATTTTTATTCAGGAATGCATAATAAAAATCTGCATAATTAATATCCCCATTGAATTATCTGTTAAGTAAAAAAAATAATTACCACTAATTTGTCTTTATAACACATATGAATGTATCCATCCTTTCAAATTCCCATTCTGGAACCCTAATCCAAATGGGATGCCAGAGATGGAATCTTTTGAAAGGTAATTCACTTTATAAGACCATATGGTGGAGCTCCCATGATAGGACTGTTGTACTTAAAATAAAGGAGAAGAGACTTTGACACTACATCAGGTGATGATGCTGATAGCAGAAAGTGGCCATCTGCAAGCCTGGAAAAAAATCAAAGTAGGGCAGTAATCAGGATGTGAGACTGCCCAGCCTCTAGTTTGTGAGAAATAAATGTTTGTTGTTTAAACCAACAAGCCAGTTTTTTGTTTTATTTACTTTTTATATTAATATATATTAAATATACAAAATAATGGCTCTGTTACACTTTTCCTTTTGATTTTCTGAGGCATGTTTTTATACTGTAACACATCCTGGTCTCAAATTCTTTCTTTAGCCTCTCAACTGCCTATATTACAAAATTGGGCCATCATAACTGATTCATTATTATACTTACATAAAATCTATAGTGTGCTTTTATCATAGTCACTTTCTATTACCTTCAGTTGTCACCACTTTTCTTCCTGTGAGTCCACTTCCTCCCTCCAACAAAATTCCTCCTTTATTCTTGTGTCTTTTTACTTAATCTAGACTCGGGAAAATAAGAAAAATAACACATCTTTCTTTCTAGGTCTGGTTTTATGTGATGATTTCTACTTAGATCCATTTTCCTACAAACAGTCTTCTTTTGCTCTTTGTGGCTAAGCAATACTCTCTTGTATATATATAGTACACTGTGGTGGTTTGAACAAGAATGGCTTCCACAGGTTCTTACAGCTGAAGAAGGAATAAGAGGTGTGGCCTTGTTGGAAGAGGTTTGTCACTAAGGGATGACTCTGAGGTTTTGAAAGACTTGTGCCAGTCCTGTGGTCTCTAGTTTTGTCTAGTGTTCACTCATCAAGATGTAAGCTTTTAGCTACTACTATAGCACTGTGCCATGATAGTCATAGATTCTCTGACCCTATGAAATTTTGAAGCACCCAAAAATTCTTTCTTTTGTATGTTTTCCTGATCATGGCATCTCATCACACCAGTGGAAACATAATTAACATTTTTCTTTGTCTATTCATATAATGATGGTCACCTAGGCTGATTTCATAACCTTGCTATCCTGAACAATAAACAGTGGTAGGCAATTATGCTGAAATAGATTCCTTTGGCTGTTGTGAGTAGTGCTGAAGGGATGTGTAGGTATTTCTGTGCTATGTTGACTTGGTTGTAATCATTTGACTATATATCTTGGAATGCTATAGATGGAAGGTAACACTATAATAAATAGTGTTACCTTGAGATATATTCAAAGCCTAAACTAAGTAAAAAGACACGAGAATAGAAGAGGGATTTTTTTGGAGAGAGGAAGTGGACTCACAGTAAGGAAAGTGGGGACAACAGAAGGTAAGAAAGTGAATAGAAAGTGACTATGATATATATGTATATATACATATGCATTTCCTTAAGAAAAGTAAGATTATATGTATGCACATATGTATATATGTACACTCTGGAAGAAAGTGGCCATCTGCAAGTCTGGTAAGAAACAAAGTACACACACATAAATATTATATGCTGTATACCATATACTGTATATCATATATTATTATAGATTATACATTATACATAATATATTACATGTATTAGGATATATAGTATGTATATATAATATATAGCATATATATTATATATCTTAGTTTTCTTGAGTACCCTCTATTCTAGCTTTACCCAATAATAGTGCTAGTTTACATCCACACCAATGGTGTTTTAGGGTCCCCTGCCACCAGCCATGCATTCTCAGCAGAAGTTGTGTTTTTTTGGTCTGGGATAAGATTGAATCTCAGTGTAATTTTTTTTACATTTACATATGGCTAAGGTGGGTGATCATTTTTAATATACGTATTAGCCATTGAAACTTTGTTTCTTTAAATATATGTTCAATTTGTTCACCCATGTATTGATTAGATTTTTATTTTCTTAAGATTTTGAGTTATTTTTATATTTTAGATATTAATTCTTTGTCAGATGAATTGCTATCAACAATGTGCATGATCTATCTAATATCATATAATCATTGAAATTAATTAGTAATGATTCTGTTATTTCTTGTCCTAGCATTAGATTACTATGAAACTCTTTCCTATGCCTGTATCTTCCAGTAGCTTCAGTTTCGTGTCTATTTTTAAACTTTAATATACTTATATTTATTATATGTACATTGATGTTTTGGTATTCTGCCTGTATGTATGTCTGTGTGAGGGTGTCAGATCCTCTGGAACAGAAGTTATAGACAGTAATGACTCGCATGTGGGTGAATTGAACCTGGGTCCTCTGGAAGAACAGTGCTCTTAACCACTGGGCCATTTCTCCAGTCCCTCAGTTTCAGTTCTTACATTGAGGTGTTTGATTCATTTTAAATTGATGTTTGTACCACAGTATAGTTTCATTTTTCTATATGTCCAGTTTTCCAGCACCATTTTTAAGGAAACTGTATATGTTCACAGCAGGTGTTGGGACTCATATTGTTGTAAGTGCATGAACTTATTTCTGGATCTTATATCACATTTCATTAGTATTTGTGTCTGTTTGAGTACTACATGCTGTGTTTGTTATTATGGTTCTGTGGTGTATTCTGGACCCAGATATTACCAGACTTTTAGCGTTATTCTTTTCTCTAGGGATTGTTTTGACTTTTAGGGTTGTTTTGTTTTTGTTTTGTTTGTTTGTTTTGCTTCTATGTAAATTTTAGGAATTTTTATTAATTCTGTGAAGAATGTGTAGCACCTTTCTATAAAAACATTTTATTTTAGGGATAACCAAAAAATGCTTAGAACAACTTTAAGTTTTTCCAAAAAGATATGTCCAGCAGAAAACTAAGCCTAGTCATCTGTGTCAACTATTTCTCTACAGTTGTTTTTGATTTGGCAAGTATGTGGGAAACACCTGCAGTTTTTGATTTTGTGAAAAATATCACAGGTTTTTACTTTGATTTGTTGGAGGACAGGTATGTGGACAAATTTCCAGGCATCTTCTTATTGATTAGCAGTTATCACTTGGGTTTCCTTTCCTTTTAATTCAAGTCACTGCTAATATAGAAACAGGTTCTACACTTTTATTAAGTAAATATCCTTTTTTAAAAAAATCTCTGAAATTACTTGCTGGTGGTCCAGGCTTCTATAAGAAGGCAGCCTGAGGAAACCCGGGGAAGCAAGCCAGTAAGCAGCACCTTCATTGCTCCTGCCTCTAGGTTACTGCCATGCTTGAATTCCTGTCTTCTTTTTGGTGATGAACAATGAAGTGGAAGTGGAAGCCAAATAAACCCTTTCATCCCCAACTTCCTTTTTGGTCATGGTCTTTCATTGAAGCAATAGAAACACTAAGACAAGTTGCTTCATAGAATCCATGTGCAAGCAAGGCTTTGACTCTATCTAGTCACCTTGGAACTTAGTGTAGAGAGTTCCACCATTCATTCTGTTGACACATAGCCAAGACAGAATCATTTCAGCAACACCAACTTTTACAAGTCCTGGTAGCCAAACTGCAAGTAAATATTTGTTTAAGAGGGGTCACAGAAACCAAAATATCTCAATAGGCATGGAAGAATGGGACATCAAAACAAACCCACTTTAATAGAAGCATAAAAGTCAACAAAGCAAAACAAAAGCTTTCACCACAGCTACCACCCATGACCTATCACCAACTGACTCTAACCCCTTATAAAGAAATAAAAAAGAAAGAAAGAAAGGAAGGAAGGAAGGAAGGAAGGAAGGAAGGAAGGAAGGAAGGAATCCAAAAGTATGAAAATAGCCAAAATGTCAGAATAAGAATTTGGAATCTTCCTGTTCAGAAGAATTAATGATCACATAGAAGAGTAAAATAGATACACACATTTAAAAAAGCATTCCAATATCTTGATAAGACAGTTTCTAGAGTAAACACAACAGTTAATAAATCAGAAATTAACTTTCAAAACATGGAGGAAAATGTTATCAAAGATATTGACATAATGAAAAATAACCAAATTCTAATATTTAAAATGAATGAGGTGGTCAATCAAATCAAAACCCCAACACACATTCGTAACAAACAAAACCATGCAGAAAAATTAATTTGGGGAATGAAAGACAAAGTAAAGGTAATAATACAAATATACATATGTAAGGAAAAAATAAGGGACACGAAGAATATTTCCAAGTCTGAGACACATTCTACAGTCCAAAGCTGAGAATTCATGATCTAGAATGAGCAGAGCTAAAATCAAGTGGAACAAACAGAGTATTTAGTGAAATCATAATACAAAAGTTGCCAAATTTAGAGTAGAAGATGTGCTTCCAAACACAAGAGGCATATAAATATACAAATAGATATTATGAGGAAGGAAACTCTCCATGTCACATTAAAATACAATGTAAAGCAATAATTCTAAAAGCAGTATGAGAAAGAGAACAACTCACCTACAAGGGCAGAAATACCAGAATTACCCCAGACTTTTCATCAACAACCATAAAAGTCAGAAGAACAGGGAATAAAATATATCAAGGTCTGAAAGTAAACAATAGTGAAACAAGAAAGCTATGCCCTAAAAATCTTTCTTTCAAAATTGATGGAAAAGTAAAAGGTCTTTCAAGACAAGCACAAATTAAGGCAATTTCTGACAAGCAAGCTAGTACTGCAGAAAGTTCTTAGTGGAATATTTTACAGAGAGGAAGATGAAAGAGAAGCTAACTACAGATAAGCCAGACATGGAGGGAAAAACAACGTCCAACACAACAACTTCAAATCTAACATGAGAGTGGGAAGAGAAATATCAATAATTCACCAAAATAGAACACCACCTAACATATGTACAGGAAATAGCAAACCCCTTACTATAATAACCTTAACTCATTACTAAAAAGATATACATTAGCACAGTGAATTAAAAGACAATAACCTACTATAAGCTTTCTTTTTTAAAGAAAAACAACCAGTAAAGACACCCAAAACTTCTTATCAAAGAATGGAAAACAAATTGCCAAACAAATGGAAAATGTAAACAAATTGGCAGCCTTATACCAGGCAAAGTAAACACCAAACCAAAGATTAGATTAAACTAAACCAAGAAAAGATTATAACAGATGGTGTATATTGATAAAAGGAACAATTCATCAAGAAAATATAGTAACTGTAAGCCTTCATGCACCAAATATTGGTGCTCCTAATTTCATAAAACAAACACTAAAAGACAAAGACCACATGACTTGACATCACAATAATGGGGACTTCAGTAGTCCACTATCAAACTTACATAATTCTTCCAGAAAAATGATAGAGTTAGAATATACTATGAATGAATGGGCCTTAACTAATATATACAGAATATTCTACCCAACAAATAGGGAACATGTATTTTTCTCAATAGGACAAGGAACTGTCTCCATAATTGATAACATCACAGAACACAAGTCAATATTCAAGAAATGTGGGAGGAGAAAGAGGGAGAGGGAGGGGGAGGGGGAGGG
>NW_021604563.1:17861021-17867348 GCF_004785775.1 Grammomys surdaster
GGGGAGGGAGAGGGAGAGGGGGAGGGGGAGGGAGAGGGAGAGGGATCTTTGTTCTCTATCAAATTATATTGCAACAAATCTAGAAATCAACAATAAGAGAAATGACAGAAACTGGGAAAATACTTGGAGGGTAAACAACACAATCTTGAATGAACAGTGGATCATCCAAGAAACACAGAGAGGAAAGTTTAAAAGTTGTAGAGACAATGAAAATGAATCTGGATTTGAATGTCAGCAAAAGGATGCAAACAGTAGCAGCAGCAGCAGCAAAAATGGAATGGAGAAGGTGATACAGGAAGGCAAGCAAGGACTTGTTCTTCCTTGGAGCTCATAATATCTGGGAAACTGGCAGTAGTTGTCCATTTGGGGAGACAGACACTGTCCTTGGTTAATTCTTCCTGGAAATACCTCAGACCTGCAGACAGGTGTGTCTCTTACTAGATTCCAGATCCAATGAAGCAACACACCTTATGCACATGTATAAAAAGAAATCAACCTTTATTATTACTACTATTTAACATTTGATAAGGTACAATGCTGCTACTCTCCATTTTGAATGATCAAACATCTTTTTTGTTTGTTTGTTTTTAACATCTCCAAGGTACCTAGCAAAGTGGTACTCACAGAGACTGTAGTCACAGAACTAATACAATGTTTAAAAATATCTCAGGACAAATACTTCCCAGAAATTTAATAGACAGATATTTATCCCTACCTCAATTCTAAAATGGTCTGACTTTTATCTACTCTTCTGCAAAGATTTTAATGTAGAACATGAATGTCAAGGTTGATTTAGAAATATACTTTTTCTGTATTCAGTATATAAATATTTCCTGTCAGAGCCAGGGACAACTTTTAGGGAGGCCTTCATTGTATTAGGTAATTCATACTGAGATTAAATTATAGAATTATTGGAATAAACTTTTATTATAATTATCAAAAGCCTATTTTTAATTGTAACCAATTATTCTAGATCTGTTTTTGTTTCATAGCTTGGCTTTACTACATCCTGCATCAAGAATTTTTATTGAATACCTCAATCACTAGCAGACAATCCTAGCAGTCTTTAAAAAGTTTGTTTTTCCATATGAATGCACCAATCCCCAACACATGCACATCAAATGGACAACTACATAATTCCTTGTACAAAGTAGATACCACGTATAGGTTTGTTTAATGGCCCTCACCATATTTCCATCTACTACATTTTTATTTATACTGAACATCCAGGGTACACAGACTCTAAAAGAGCTGAATTCTGCTGATGGAAAGTCACTTGGTGCTTTGCTTTTTTCATTCTCATTTGATGATAGCTGTGTTTCAAGTACAGTTTCTGGGAAATATGCTGCATTTAACAAAAAAATAAATAAATTTTTTCAACCCTGATTTACCACAAAAATATTGGCCAGATAAAAACAAACACAGTGGCTGCAGATGCTTCAGCATGAAAAAGTATGATAGCAAGAGGATATTTACATAATGTGCATAATCATTTATTCAGGTAAAAATTCTAACAGATTCTTTTTCTACAGGAAAATCTAAACATATTATAAGGACAGCTATAATTTGGCAACAAAAGTTGAAAATATGTAAGAGATATACAACCTATCTATCCTATCTCAGAAATTTAAATTAACAATAATCAGAGCCATATGTGAAATTAATACATAAGGACTTGCATTATTAGATTATTGATAATAGAGAATAATTATAAACAAAATGTCAGGCATTGAAAATTGCTTAAGTAAATTACAGGAAGTCCATATGGAGGTAAGATGTACTACAATTAAAAGCATGTTGTGCAAGAATATTAATTTACTTAAAATAGTCACAACTCTGTACTGTTAAAATAAAGACTTCAAAATATATGTAAAATATAATTCTATCTTGGAGTAAGTACATAAATACAATTGTAATGTAATCGTAGATACATAAATGTATTAAAATCTTAATGTTTCTCTCTCTGTGATAGAAATTATAGATGATTTTAGTCATTATATTATTTTATCTTTTAGTAAGTTTTCTGCATTTGACCTATAGTTACTTCTGTAATCATAAAAAATATTTAGTGATGGGGCTGGAGAGATGGCTCAGTGGTTAAGAGCACTGACGCTCTTCCAGAGGTCCTGAGTTCAATTCCCAGCAACCACATGGTGGCTCACGACCATCTGTAATGGGATCCGGTGCCCTCTTCTGGTGTGTCTGGAGGCATGCAGCTTCAGTGTACTCATAAAATAAGTAAGTACATCAAAAAAAAAATATTTAGTGAGGTAACCCAATCACAAAAGAACACACATGGTATTCACTCACTGATTATTGGATACTAGCCCAGAAGCTTGAAATACCCAAGATTCAACTCACAGGCCACCTGAAGCTCATAAAGAAGGAAGATCAAGTGAGGGTGATTCGGTCCTTCTTAGAAGGAGTAACAAAATACTCAAGGGAGCAAATATGGAGACAAAGTGTGGGACAAAATCTGAAGGAGGGGCCGTCTGGAGACCATTCCACCTGGGTATCCATCCCATGTGCAGTCACCAAAGGTAGACGCTGATGTGGATGCCAGGAAGTGCATGCTGACAGGAGCCTGATATAGCTGTGTCCTTTAGAGTTCTGCCAGAGTCTGACATATTCAGAGGCAGATGCTCACAGCTAACCATTGAACTGATCATGGGGTTCCCAATGGAGGAGTTAGAGTGAAGACTGAAGGAGCTGAAAGGATTTGCAGCCCCATGAGGAGAGCAACAATACCAACCAAGCAGAGCTCCCCAGGGTCTAAACCACCAGCCTGGGAGCACTTAGGGAGGGACCCATAGCCCCAGCTGTATATGTAGGGGAGGATGGTCCTGTCGGGGCATAGGTGGGAGAGGAGATCCTTGGTCTCATGAAGGCTGGAAGCCCAATGAGGAGGGGAATTCGAGGGTGGGGAGGTGGGAATGGGTGGGTAGGTGTGGGCACATCCTCATTGAAGTAGGAACAGGGGGGATGGGATGGGGGTTCCTGGGTGGGGGGGAGGGAATGTGGTAAGGGGATAACATCTGAAATGTAAATAAAATATCCAATAAAAAAATTTTAGCCAGGCGGTGGTGGCACACGCCTTTAATCCTAGCACTTAGGAGGCAGAGGCAGGCAGATTTCTGAGTTCGAGGCCAGCCTGGTCTACAGAGTGAGTTCCAGGACAACCAGAGCTACACAGAGAAACCCTGTCTCGAAACCCCCCCCCCAAAAAAAATTAAAAATATTTAAAAGATCAGTTGTGGCAAGTACATAAAGGAGTACTTTTGTTATAAAAATAAATATTGTTTTGACATTTTCTATTAAAAAGTAAGCGAACTTTCAAAATAGTGGACAGTACAGTGTAACTCATTTACAGATATATGGGGTTAGCTTGTAATGCATTTACAAATAAAGGAAACCATGTTGTGTTATTCCAACTGAAATTAAAACTGATTTCAGGTAGTAGCACAATATAGAAGCACCATTGTTGATATTCAATCATTATTTCTTCTCCTCTTGGTTTTTTATATCCATAGTTTGCAGGCTGTTGCAAATGTACAGAGAATTTCTGTAGTGAATGGGAGCAGTTGTTCTTTCTTATAAAATCCTGGAAAATCAGATAAGAAATAATAATCAGCTACATATCTACTTTTGTACCTCTTAGAGACTTACTAATAAGTGCCAGAGTCAATGACTATGTGTATCCATGGATGCAAGAAGTATCAGCTCCGGAGCTGATTAAAATCAGAGATAGAGGTAGGCTCAGGGATAAAATTATGAAGAAGCCTGTTTTCCCCAGTGTAATCAGATTGAATGCACATGTTGCCTAGGCACTTGAAAGGACAGGTTTGTGATGTTACAGAATACATAGTCTAAAATGTACAGATGATGAGGTCTGTGCTCTCAGGAATTTATAGTCTTAATTAAATTCACAGAAAATGATGGTTTATAAAAATCTCAACTGTGAGCATCAGATTGGTCCAGAAAATAACATGAACTAGATGTGTGTTTATCTACTGAAAATGTACATATTTTAGAGCTCAAAAGTATTCACACAATTTGTGTTATTGAAAAATCAAAATGCACTGCAGAAAAGACACTAGTAATGATGTACAAATCATTTATAGAAAAAAGAACATATGTATATAGTGACCAAGGATGAAGACTGCCTGGGGCTTTGTACAAGCTTAGAATTTTCAATTTGGCATTATCCAAAATATCTTATTCTTGTTTTTTTTTTATTTTTTTCCTCTTTGATGAGGAACAAAATATAAAATGTTGATTTTCAAGATATTTTTTGGTTTTCCTTTTGTGTCACAAGTATCTCTAATTGTTCTAATTCTCAGTATAATTCCCATTTGTTCAGAAAAGAACAAAATGCATTAACTTTGAATAACTAAGAATATATTACTTCTATTTATGAGATATATAAACAAATGTAATCAAGCAATTCATCCAGGTACTGAGATGCTGGCAGCTATGGCAACTTTCCTGGTTAAGGAAACAATTTCTGCTATACTTGAATTACAAATTTACTTGCAAAAATTCAAATGTAACAAACTAAGTATAACCATCAAGTTTCATAAGTATCTGGGGTACAGAGGGAAGCAGATATATAAAGGCTATGTGAATACAAATCAAGTCATCACTGGGTATTCTGTCTACACTAGCATAACTTGTTGTATTTTTAATATTTAATGTGAATAGTATGCATTTTCATCCCGTTTGTTAGGTATGAGTTAAAGGTTGTTTTCTTTGGTAAAGATTAAGCAATCAATACTTAGCAAGTGTACATAAGATTTATATAAATATTTTTAAGACCATATTAGGAAAAGATCCACAGAGCCATTTGTTTCTTTATATTTTTTCATGATAATATATTCATTTGTATTATTATTTATCAATACTCTATATTATACATCAGATATCGGTGATGAGCATGAGAAGTTGCAGGGTCTTCCTATTTCAGATTACATATTCTAGTCTTGATGGATTTGGAGAAAGGGGACTATAAACACACAAATAAATTGGCATTAGTGTTTCCAACTTGAAATTGGATAGTTTTATTTATCCTTTTGTTAATGACAGTTTCATGTTTGACACTAAACATTTGGTGCTGTTTTAAACTTGAACAAATTTTCAAGCACAGATTTCACGGAACTTTCCAGCAGTTTCTAGTAGTGTAGAAAGGTACAAAATACATCTTCTTGCAGTCTTTGCAAAAGCAGAATTTTCTTGTGAGAAGTAATAAATGGTGCTGATGGCCTCCTTGCAACAGCCAAACAACTGGCCAAACAGCCACAGAGAACTAAAGAAATTACGAAATATTTCAAAAAAGAAATTTAGTCATTATATTATTATTGGCAGGTATTCTATAATGAGTGGTAGTTCTTTCCAAATAAATTAGCTGTCAGGATACTCTAAGGCATTTCTAGAAATAGGGATATATTTGCTTACAAGAGGTAGATATGACCTAAAGTTTTAAAAAGGAACAATGGGATTGAAGGCTAGTATAAACTGAAGCATGTTTTTCTTATTGGGGCACAGAAAAAAATCTAAATTTGATATTTGATAACTGTTCGTTCCATCTTATTTCTCTACTATTCATGAAATTGTATTGGAAATAGATACATGAAATAACAACTTGTAAAAGGTTCATACCTGAATGACATGTATTCTGCCACTGGGCTCCCATGCACACTGCATATTGTTATTATTATTTCTAATAAAGCATTACAATTAAACTGTGTGCTCCTATTTCATGACATTATTATGAATATTAGATGAAATAAAATTTATATAGTACATTGCACAATAGTATACCCTTGAAATAGTAATCCCTTACTGTATTGATAAAGTAGATTCACAAGAATAATTTATAGATTAGAAAAAAATTCCTCTTCTTCAAAATATTTGTCCTGTTGGACTTCTGTAGATGGCTGGAGTCAATGATTTTTTTTCTTTTTGTTGGTTTTGCTTCCATTTTCCTTATTTTCTTTAATTATTTTATCAAGCATCTATCCTCACATATACTACTGTTTAATATCCAGCAGTTTGTCTACTGACAAAAATTTCTTTTATTCATAGTGATATTATGAGAGGTAAAACAATTCTATACTGTCTCTGTTTCCCTGGACCTCTCTTCCCTGCCTGTTGCTATGTCCCAGCTTCCAGCTTGGGCAGGCACCTCTTGCTCAACCACAAGCTTTGCCTGTCAGAAGACAAGGTAAACTTTCCACAGACCTTTCTCTCTCTCTCTGTCTCTCTCTCTCTCTGTCTCTCTCTGTCTCTCTCTCTCTCTCTCTCTCTCTCTCTCTCTCTCTCTCTCTCTCT
>NW_021604563.1:17867358-17879381 GCF_004785775.1 Grammomys surdaster
TCTCTCTCTCTCTCTCTCTCTCTCTCTCTCTCTCTCTCTCTCTCTCTCTTTTTCTGTTATCCCAGACCCAATCTTCAGAGTCACCACTAGAACTGCAACAAAGCACGAGCTGCAGCCTCCCCTCCACTCCCCATCTCCATGCTTTCTGTGAATTTCACAGATCATCCCCCCATCCCTAGATTCCTCTTCCCCCAGTCTTCAACACCAGCAAGGATTCCCCAACACTCCACCCTAACAGGTCAGTAAACAAGCAACATTTGGCCATCATACTCTGAAAATCCAGAGAAGAAAAGAAACAAAACTAAACACCCACCCAATAAAGACAAATCCAGAAATCAGCACCTAGACCTATAATCACATCAAAACCAGATGCCTAGACATCAGCAAAAGAACACAAAAACAGTCAGGGCAATATGGCACCACCAGAGCCAACTATCCTACCACAGTAGGCCCTGAATATTCTAACATAGCTAAAGAATAAGAAAAAGACATTAAAGTCTTTTTTAAAAAATTATATGAAGATGACAAAGGTTCTTAAAGAGGAAATGAGTAAATCTCTTAAAGAAATCCATGAAAATACAAACAATTGGAGGTAATGAATAAATCCTCCAAAGAAATCCAGAAAAACAAACAATTGGGGGAAATGAATAAATCCCTTAAAGAAAGGCAAGAAAAAAAAAGTTGAATCAAAACTGTTCACACATAGCCTGAAAATAAACCTAAGAAGCAAGCTGGTATAGTCATTCTACTATCTACCAAAATAGACTTCAAAACAAAATTAATCAAAAGAGATGAGGAAAGACACTACATAAACATCAAGAGAAAAGTTCACCAAGATGACATTTCAATTCTTAACATCTATGCCCCAAACACAAGGACATCCACCCTTGTAAAATAAACACTACCACAGCTTAATTCAAATATTGACCCTCTCACACTGTTAGTAGATGACTTCAATACCCACTCTCAACAGTGGATAGATCATCCAGACAGAAACTAACAGACATTATAAATCAGATGAACCTAACATATTATTGTATAATATTACATAGTATTTCACCCAAGCATAAAGACTAAGGCTTCTTCTCAGCATCTCACAAAACTTTCTCCAAAATTGTACACATACTAAAGCACAAAACAAGTCTCAATAGGTACAGGAAAATTGAAATAACTCCCTGCTTTGTATCATACCACCACAGATTAACACTGAATATCTACAACAACAGAAACAACAGAAAGCTCGCGGAAATTTAACTCATGGAAATTTAACCACTCTCTATTGCATGAAAAACGCGTCAAACCAGAAATTAAGAAAAAAAATTGCAAGACATTTCATGATTGAATGAAATGAATACACAAAATACACAAACTTATGGAACACAATAAAAGCAGTGCTGAGGAAATTTCATAACACTGAGTGCCTACATAAAAAAAATTAGAGAGACCTCATACTAGCAACTAGTTGATCTGAAAGATCAAGAACAAAAAGAAGTAAGAATACCTAAGAGGAATAGAGAGCATGAAATACACAAACTGGGGGCTAAAATAAGTAAAATAGAAACAAAGAAAACAAATACAAAGAATAAATGAAACAAAAAGTTGGTTCTTTGAGAAAAATCAACAAGATAAACAAATCCTATGCAAACTAGCTAAAATACAGAGAAATAATATCTAAATTAATAAAATCATAAATAAAATGGGGGATATAACAGACACCAAGGAAATCAAGAGAATCAAAATAACGTACTTTAAAGATCTATACTCTTAAAAATTAGAAAATCTAAACGAAATTAATAATTTTCTTGATAAGTACCATCATATAAACAAACTGAAAGATATAAATCACATAAACATCTCCTTAGATGAAGAAAAAGCCTTTGACAAAATCTAACACCCCCTTCATGATAAAAGTTCTGGAAATATTAGAGGTACAAGGGACATATTTAAGCATAACAAAGGCAATTTACAAGCCCATGGCTAACACCAACTTAAATGGAAACAAATTCAAAGCAGTTCTACTAAAATCAGGAACAAGACAAAGTTGTCCACTCTCTCCATATCTATTCAATATAGTATTTGAAGACTTAGCTACTGAGCAATAGGACAACTAAATAAGACCAAGGGAGTACAAATTGGAAAGGAAGAAGTTAAAGTGACCCTAAAATTTCTACCTGGGAACCCCTATAGCTGATAAATGCTTTCAGCAAAGTAGCTGGATACAAAATTAATTAAAAAAAAATCAGTAGCTTTCCTATATACAAATGATAAACAGACTGAGAAAGAAATTAAAGACACAACACCTTTCACAATATCCCCATTAATAAAAATTATCTTTAGAAAACTCTAACTAACCAAGAGAAAGACTTGTATGTTAAAAACGTCAAGTTTTGAAGAAAACAATTGAAGAAGATATAAGATGGGAAGATCTTCCACATGAATGGATTTTGTGAATTAATAGCTAAAATAACTATCCTAACCAAAGCAATCTACAAATTCAATTCAATCCCCATCAAAATAATCCAATTAAACATGGACTAGAAATCTAAACTGATAATTCTTAATAGAGGAATCTCAAATGGCCAAGAAACACTTAAAGGAATGATCAACATCCTCAAGCTTCAGGGAAATGCAAATCAAAACTATTTAGATTTAATCTTTCACTTGTCAGAATGGCTAAGATTATAACAAAAAGAAGTGATAGCTTATCCTGGAGAAGATGTAGAACAAGAGGAATACTCCTCTATTGCTAGTAGGAGTGGAAACTTGTACAGACACTATATAAATCAATACGGCAGTTCTTCAGAAAACTGGGATTTGATCTACTATATATACTTGTCAGAATACTCCATCCTACTAGAAAGACATTTGTTCAACTCTGTTAATTGTGGCTTTGTTCATAGTAACAAAAAACTGGAAACCGTGTATGGAGATTTTCCTCAAAATAAGAGTGGATTAAGAAAATGTGGTACATTTACAGCTGGGCAGTGGTGGCGCACGCCTTTAATCACAGCACTTGGGAGGCAGAGGCAGGCGGATTTCTGAGTTTGAGGCCAGCCTGGTCTACAGAGTGACTTCCAGGACAGCCAGGACTACACAGAGAAACCCTGTCTCGAAAAACCAAAAAGAAGGAAAAAAAATTTTTTAAAAAAGAAAATGTAGTACATTTACACAACTGTTTTAAAAATGACATGAAGTTTCTATGCAAATGGATGCAAATAGAGAAAAGTCATCTTGAATGAGATAACTCAGAAAGACTTGGTATGTAATCACATACAAGTGTACATTAGCATTTAAGTAAATGATTACAAAGCTACGGTTCACAGATCTAGAGAGGTTAGGTAAAGAGGAGGGTTTTAGGGGTGGTGTAGATGCATAGATCTTCCTGGGAAGGGGAAATTGAATACATTATGCAGATAGATTGGAGGGAGAGTGCAGGGAAAAAGAGTAGAATTAGGGGAAATTTGGGGACAGTGTGAAAACCTACTGATGTAGAAACTTCCTGGATTCTGTGAAAGTGACCATAGCTAGGAGTTTTAGTAATGGAGGATGTGGAGTCTGAACTGGACATGTTTTGTAGCCAAGCATGTCTTAAGTGGTCAGCTGGAGTTGCATTTGTTGGAATTGTTGACTGAGGATGTCCTATAGACATCACAAACAACCCAGGCTAATACCAGGACAGATAGCTGGTCTCCAAAAAACCGACACTTAGGCCCCATTGAGAAGGACAACATCTACACAACTCTTTGAACACAGAGAGGTAAAGCTGGTGCCTACATGGAGCCTTCATGCTCTATGTTTTAGTCTCTTTGGTGCAGCAAGGTATTCTGCTGGCTACCAAAAGAGAAACCTGAACACCAACCCAGCTGCAAAACCTTCAACAATCTGTTCTGCCTGCAAGATGTGCTGGGGCAATGGAAGCTCAGACCTCATGGGAGTGGCCAATCAATGGCTGTTCTAACTTGAGAACATTAAAGGAAGCCCATACCTAGGTGGCCAGGAACCAGAAACAGAATGGATCCGAGAGCTAGGGTAGAACCAAACACAACTGGGAAAAAAAAATCAATGAAATGATTCCCAATGATGTTCTGCTATACTTATAGATTAGTATCTTGTCCATTCATTATCAGAGAGGCTTCCTCTGGCAGCATATGAGAGCTGATGCAGAGACCCACAGCCAGAGAGTATGCATAGAGAGAGACTAAATTGCAGGTCTCCACCAGGTCCCTACCCTCAGATCTTAGGGAACCCCACAGAATAGAGGGAAGAAAAATTAGGAGTAGGAGTCAGAAGGGATGGAAGACACCAGGAAAATATAGCCCATTGAATCAACTAAGTGGGGCTCATAGGGGCAACACAGAGACTGAAGTGGCAAATAGAAAGTGTGCATGAATCCTCTGCACAAGTTTCTCTGCATATATGTTATGGCTATTAGTTTGGTGTTTTGTTGGACTCCTAACAGCAAAAGAGGGTATGTCAATGACTTTTGCCTGCTCTTAGGACATTTTTTCTTCCATCAGGTTACCTTGTCTAGCCACCATATGGGGGCTTTTGCCTTGTCTTACTGTATCTTATTTTGTCCCATTTGGCTGTTGTCTCTTGGAGCCCTTCTCCTTTCTGAAGAGATACAGAAGGGAAGTGGATCTGGAGGAGAGGAGGAAGCTGGGAGGAGAGGAAGGAGGAGTAAAGGGGGATTGGAATGTATTGCATGAGTGTGGAATCTAGGATTTAAAATAAAACTATTTTTTTAATTTTTACTGTAGCTCTTTGGGGAAAACAAAAACAAAATGAAACAAAATAAAACAAGTGATTCCACTGAAGTTAAAATTTGTACACTGAATGAAACATGATTTTCATGTATTTTTCACAGAGTAAAGTGTTTAAAATTTGCTGAGCACAGTGATGTTTGCCTTTGAATTCAGCATTTTGGAGGCAGAGGCAGGTAGATTTCTGCCAGCTCAATGCCAGCCTGTCTTCATAGTGAGTTCCTGACCAACTAAGGTACACAGTGAGATCCTGTCTCAAAAAAACTATAGAATTATCAAATCTTATTTTTAAAAAATGAGTATCTTGGAGACAGACACATACATTTTTGCTTACTGTTAACTAAATGACTTAGAACAAATTACACAAACTTACTGAGTCTCTACACTCTATGAGACATGAGATTAATGTTGTATGTGGAGTTTGATTTAGTGATGTAAATAATCTACGTGTTCAAGGCCTTGCATTTAATAGTATTAATGAAATATTTCAGATGTGGGTAGTTTAGGCTGAATCGAGCCACCTCCCTAAAAAGAGATATGTTGATGTGCTAATCCACTGTATCTCTGAATGTGTTCATGGGAAATAAGTTCATTGCAGACATAATTAGTCAAGATAATGTCATGGGTGTTCAGGGGGAATACAGATATCTTTCAGAACAGGGTATTGGCTGGGTGAAGGTTCAGGGGACAGATCACTATGACTGACTATGATTCACTTGTCCTTATCTAAGTTGGTATTGTCTGCCAAGGCTACCTATTTACAAGGGCTATGACTGTCATCCCCTTCCCCACATCCTGCCTTTTTGTGTTTATAACTCCTGTGTGAATAAGTAAAAATTACTATTTGATCTAAAAAATAAGTAAATAAAAAGTAATATAAAAAACTAAAAAAAACTTAAAAAAAGATAATGTCATATTGAAGTAAAATTTGCTCTTATTCCCATGTAAGTGATGTATCCATATGCTGGACATACAGAGTCATGGGAAGAACTCTTTGTGATGCTATTGAAAGTGATGAAAATTATTTAAATAAAAGCCAAACAGTACCAACAATTTTGGGAAATTACTAGAACTAAGATCAATGAAAGATTCAGGCAACAAAGATCTGCCAACTCCTTTATTTTAGAATCCTAAAAACCAAAACTATGAAAGAATAAATTTCTATTTTGTATGTTATGGAGCCAAGTCTGTTACATTTTGGTATGGCAGCCTCAAGAAACTGATTCAGTGCTATCAATGATATCGTTCTTGTTGTTTTAAGGTGTTGGTGATATATTTGTAAATAAGAACAATTACACTCATTATTCACATGAAATTGTTAATCATAAGTAGATAAACAGCAACCAAATAACTACATAAAATAATGAACAACATGTATTCAGTATTTTGAAGGTAGTTTTAAGTACAAAATACAAATGTATAAAAAGTAATGTTTTTAATAATTGATCTTAAGTTCTAGTATGATTCCTATTCCACAATTGTAGTGATCTTCACTTCTCAAGGGGTAAATTGAAGTCGAGCTTCTGTTTATAATTGCTGAGATAAGCTTGCTGAACAAATGAGTTTACTGGGGATACTTATTGGAGCATGAATGAGAGTTACTTCCAAGATGATGGGTGGACTCCAAAGTCTCTGAAAAGTTCCCCCTCAGGTAGGTGATGTATCACAAAAATTGTCTCACTAGAGTTCTACCATTAGTCAGCCTTCTACTTCCTATACTACCACTCCCTGCTGCCACATGCATCTCAGGCACAGGAAGAGAGTAGTATATGGAATAAGAGCCTGATGACTTTCACCCAATCTTATGAGGGAGTACTAGTAGCCTTAGCAATATTGCCATAGACTAGGCTGTCACTGTATTATTTTGCCCATCTTGTTGTTATGATTGTATGCCTAGTATATTCTATAGGACATCACAGAAATCTCAGCCCTTTGGTGGCCTATGATCATGTATGGCCTAGAATAAAATGGTTTACTGTAATAGGAGGGAATTACTTTCAATTATATAATTTCAGACAGCTCACTGCATGATCAGTTGGGTTTATAATTCTAAGTCTATACTAAGACAAAACATGGCAACAGAAATGTGTGGCAGAAATAATTTTACTTGAGAGAGAGGAGGGGCGTTGACTAAGGAAAAAGCACAAAGCTGGTATAATCTTCAAAGGTACACCACGGTAAACTATTTAATCAATCTAAGATATATTCCCTAAAAGTTTAACTAACTTCCAAAATAGCATGGCCAGCTAAAATCCAAAAGTTTAAAACATGAATGTTTGAGTGAAATTTTAGACTTAAACCTTAACAGTGACTATATGGTACTTAGAAGTAGTGATAACTAAGTGCTGCTTATTTATTGGGAGCTGGTATCTGCCTGGACAGTTCACTTCTATGACACCTCTTCTTCACAGAAGCATTCCACCGAACCCAGCTCTGTTTTAGCTATACATACATACCTTGATCATTTCTCTAAAGTGCATCCATGCAGCTATCTCAGACCTACACCTGTATTAAATAAACATCAAACAGCTACTCTACGTTAGGATTTTGTTTCCCTTCTCAACTGGGTTCCAAAAGGACGAAAGATATCAGTTTCTTCTTCATTCACATGCTTTTTCCTCTAACTTCTATAATGAACTACTTTATAGCAGATAATTTGTAACATATATTTTATCTTATAATTATAATAGCAGGTGATCCAATAAGACATATTCAGAAGATTCAATATCTAGGGAAAGAGTATTCTTCACACATAGTGCCTTCTGTGTGTACTCATGTGATAGAGGTATGTATGACTAAGATCCTAGGGTCTCCTTCAGAGAGTATGAAACATGTCTAAGGTTTCCACCCCCACATCCTAGACACCTTCTAAAATACTAAGATATTATAAATTAAGTCTCACATATGAATTTTGCAGAACATATATTCAGACTACAACATACTCTATTCTCAATGAGTTTAAGGTTGTTTTGTTTCATTTACCTTCTCCGGTCACGTACTTTCGCATAGAGGGTACACAGGTCACATTTCTGCTATCCTCGGGGACAATTATTCTATACCCTCTCTCTACTTTCCAGAGAATATTACTTTTTTTTAAGTTAGAAGTTTTATTTGATGTCACCTACCTTCTTCCAAATAGACATTATCTGCATTCATAAATACCCTGTAAACCACTCAACTTTTAAACACAAAAGAACAGTGCAGACTTTCTAAAACTTTTCCCCTACTACTTAACTGTCATCCTGAGCTTGTTAGGAGATTCTAGCAGGAGAGTTCAAGTACTTGTATACATTTGGCCAAAGGATAGTCCTCTATCATAGAAGATAGTACTGAATGTGTAGCTTCAGGAGGGCCATGCATAGGGTGGTAAGGGAGTAAAGATACACTTTCAAGATCATATATGAGATGTCAGATTTCACAGCCTAATAATATTCATACTCAACTCACTCTTACATTGAGGCAACTAACATAGAACTATTTTGTAGCAAAACATAAAAATAAATCATGGAATTGCCTGATAGTATTCATCAGTTTGAATGATCACCCTAGCTCATAATCAACTATTGTGAGAACTAACAGCTGTTAAGGCTTATGTTTAATTTATATCCTGTTCCTTGTGAGGCCATTTGCTATTCACACTGGTAGTTTCAGTATCCATATAGGGACAAAAACAATCTCACTACAGTATAAGGCCTCTTCTTCTAAAAGTCCATGTTAAAACCAGAGTGCAGGTTTCCCAGGCTCTATGCCTTGAGTAGCAGTAGTGACATATGAGGTGGCAGCAGTGACTGAAGCAAGATTTTCTTCCTACTGTGATCCCTACAATCTTAAAACTACCCTTAGCAGCATTCCTCCTGAGACTTACCAGCCTAATATCAATGTGAAGATTATCCATGTTCCATACATCTTCCCTTTCTGCTAGCATTAGGGGAAGCAGATAACACATGGTCTTACTAGAAACAAAAGAAACTATCCTCAGGACTGTTACAGGACACTTCTATTTCTAGAAAACATTCATAAGATAGTCAAGGGCGCAGCAACAATCTTGTAATATTGTGAACCTGTTGAACTAGAAATACAGAAGGTGGGCTTCAAATACACAGGAAAGAAATAAAAACAAATGGCCATAACAATCTTTTTTGTCTTTTTATAAAGATTTATTTATTTATTTTATGTATATGAGTACAGCATTGCTCTCTTCAGACACACCAGAAAAGGGCATCAGACCCCATTACAGATGGTTGTGAGCCACTATGTGGTTGCTAGGCATTGAACTCAGGACCTCTGGAAGAACAGACAGTGCTCTTAACCACTAAGCCATCTCTCCAGCCCAGCTATAACAATCTATCTTCTGTCTACATTTAGTTTTCTGTTACATAGCAGAAAAATTATAGTGCTCTGAATGACTCTTAGTACAGTTGCTATGGCTAGTTAAGATTGTTATGATAAGGCAGCCCTAAGACATATTATTGGAAAATACTTTGAGTACATATTTCAGTAAAGAATGGATTCTCCATAAATGAAAGTGAACTGGGGAAGTCTTCTCATAGAGGACTATATTTGAATGTTATAAGAACAGAGGCTCCTTCAGTTCTCCCCCTAACTCTTTCACTGGGCTTCCAGCTAACCAAAGAGTACATGGAGGGACCCATGGCTCCAGCTGCATATGTAGCAGAGGATTGCCTTATCTAGCATCAATGGGAGGGGAGACCCTCTGTCCTGTGGAGGCTTGTTACTCCAGTGAAGGCAGAAGTGGATGTGTGGGTGGGGGAGCACCCTCATAGAGGCAAAGGGGAGGGAGGAGAGAGGGGTGGGATGGGAAATTGTGGAGGGGAAACCAGAAAGGGGGTCAACATTTGAAATATAATTACATAAAATAACCTATAAAAGAAGAACAGAGGCTATTCATAAGATATGAGAAATAGTCACTTCAGGATAACAGTAGGATATTGAAATTCAATTATTTTTGCTGCTGCTGCTGCTGAAGCTGCTAAATCTGGAAAGAAAAGAGATGGATCTAGAAGACCATCACAAAAGGATGGAGATTTGAGGCATAGGAATCATAGAGATCCTTAGAATAAACAATAGAAAGAATGTGACAATGGGATAATAATTTTGTTTTTGTTTTTGTTTTTTCGAGACAGTGTTTCTCTGTGTAGTCCTGGCTGTCCTGGAACTCACTCTGTAGACCAGGCTGGCCTCAAACTCAGAAATCCACCTGCCTCTGCCTCCCAAGTGCTGTGATTAAAGGAGTGCGCCACCACCGCCCAGCTACAATGGGATAATAATAATGATAATAACAATAGGTTATATTTTGTCATTAATGCAACTTTATAATTATTTTTCAGGACAGCAAAATAAATTTCCCTTGTATAATTTTATCCATTTAATATTAAGTACTTAAAATGAATGAATAGAGAAACCCACTGATCAACTATTCTTTTTTTAAAACTTTTTGTTTCCTTGTGAATTTCACATCATGTACCCCAGTCCTACTCATCTCCACATCCCTCTATATCTGCCCTCTGCACTTTTAATTTCCCCCAAAGATAAATGAATAAATAATAAACATCTTGCTGTGGAAGCTGTGTTGTTCTTGGTGTGTCACACAGCATGCATTTTTGCCCAAAGAGATTTACTTGCGAATGTTCTTTGCAATGAGTCATTGGTGTGATTCAAAGCCTCTGGCTTCTGCTACACTATCAATACTGAATCCTCACTGGGACTCCTCTTCAATATCCTGTTGCCCTGAGTCATGGAGATCTTGCAGCTTTGGTTCAGCAGAATAGGCTCCTCTAGTAATTCATATATGGGTTACATTTTGGGATAGGCTAACTCAGAGCCTTGGATCTGGGCCTGGGTGGTAGCTGAGCTGATCAGCCCACCAGCTCTCCTGTGCTCATGATACCAAGGGCTAGCTTTTCTGTTTTGCCCTGGTGGCCTGGGTGTGGGAAGGTCCTGTCTTTCACCGGCTGCAACTATTCTTAATAAACTTTTGTTTAGCCACCTACTAGTAAGTTATGAACTTAAAAAATAAACTGGACATATGATATTTACCTGCAGGCTGAAGCTAAGGATATCAATTTTGAAACCGGCCTGGGATACAGAAATATTTCAGACTAGCTTTTAAAATGATCTCAATAAAATAGAAAATCTGTAAGTATTGTTATTAAAAGTATTTGATTAGCTGTGAGCAGTTGCCTCTGAATATGTCTCCTACTCTCTGGTTTCCTTTATTTTTAGTTTTTTTAGTCTTCCGAGTGATTTCATGTTACATATGTGTGTATACATATAAATATGCATATATAAATATATATTTATATATGCATATATAAATAAATATGCATATATGTGTGTATATGTATGTATGTATATGTATGCAAATATGTATACATAAATATGTATATATGTATGTATATACACACATATCTCTATATATCTATATCTATATATGTTTTCTATCTTTTTAATGAATTCTAATTCTCAGGAATGAAAGAAGATATTTGCATTTCTGTGTCTGATTTATTTCTTATAAAATAATCATCTTTAGTTGTATTAAGGAAGCAACATGATTTTATTTTATTCAGTGGATCACAAAATCAAGATTTTGTTCCTTTTTATGGCCAAATAAAACTCTTCTTTCACTATATACATTTTACCAATTCACCTTTTGATGACACTAATTCCACCATTATGTTATTATATAAGTTCTGTAAGAAACAAAGATATACAGCTATTTTCTGTAGTTTGTTGATTTAAATTTCTTCAGATATTTAACGTAGCTAGAATTTGTGTGCTTCTAGCTCACAGTCACAACACAATATTCAGTTTGGTGCATAAATTGATTTACCTTTGCTTACCTAAATCCTGCTGAATCATGTAAAATTTGTGTGCATTTCTAGTTCTTCATGAAGAATGCTTTCTGTCAGAAAGATATGTAGGAGGGTGAGCTGGAGGTGAACTAGTTACCATTAGTGAGAACTGGGCTTTCTTTCTCTGCACCTATTACCTTATATGAAGAAAGGTGTTTTTAGGTAAAGGAATTTTTCTCTGTTATCAAAAACTTACCCCAAACACCTAGAAATGTCAGAATCAATTACCTTAAGCCAGTACCATTTGGATTGGTTTGATTTCATATTTGGCTGATACATTACAATATAGAGATGTGATTTTAGTCCCCCAAAGAGGATTCAGAATTTCCAAAGAATATTTGAAGGAATTGTTTTAGAGAACTTAGAAAAATTCATTGTGCTATGTGTC